>NW_009220684.1:0-33520 GCF_000690835.1 Fulmarus glacialis | reverse complement strand
ACTTTATTCTTTACATATAATATTCACTTTGTTACTCAAAATGGAAGCTCAACTTTTTCCACAAACCTAGCTTTTGCTAAGCAGGTGACAATCTCCCACCCACATCCACCCCCCACCCCATCCCATTTTTTCCCTGAGGGGGAACATCCAGGACTCACAGGGCATCAGAAGGACACAAGTAAAAAATCTGCCTTCCTTTCTGTGAGATAATTGATGTTTCTGCAGAACAGGCTTTGGGACTGGGTGCCTTTCTTTGCTCTGTTTGACTTCCAGCTTTCCAAGTGAGGAGGGAATGCAGACTGGGGCGGCTCCAGGATTCCTCTGAAGAACTGCACATATTAAATTCTCTGTATGTTTATATCCTCCCCATAATTGCTCCCTCTTTCTAACTCATTTTCATTTGAAGGGACCTTTGGGATTATCAAAGCAAACTGATCAGAAGCAGTCCCCTCTGCTCCCTTTATCCCTCTATTCTAATGTACAATTTATCCACCCCCACAGGACTGCTTAAAGTTCAATCTCAAATGTCTTCTGTAAATCACTTGAGAAGGGGTTAGTTGGAGAGGGATTAGTGCGCTGCTTTGCCTTGCTCTCTAGTGCTGCCCACTGTGCTTCAAATGGGTCTACCTGCGGAGCAGCTGCGGGAGGCTGCGAATGCTTGTCCTCTGCAGCCCATTTGCCACCGTCAACTCCGTTGAAAGCCGCAGAGCCGTTGTGCTGCGCGGGTGGATTGAAGAAAGGGCTGGTCGTAGCACTGTTGCTTTCATACTGAGGGAACGTCTGCTGTTTGACAAGACTGGGTGACTGATGCGGATGGGGGGCTGGAGTGTGGCTTGCAGTGCCAAAGACATTGGCTACCATCTGGGAAGGTGTGATTCCAACCACAGGTACGCTTGGGGCTGCATAGGTCATCCCATTTGCTACAGCGTAGGGCTGAGCTGGAATAAATGCTGGCTGCATGGGCGGTACCACGCCCACCGGCACAGGCTGAGGTGCAATGAAGGTGCTGACTGGGAAGGCTGGTGCTGACTGGGAAGCTGCTGGAGGAGGCTGTAGTAGTGGCTGTGGGGCTGGAGCTGGGGTTGGCTGCTGTTGGGCTCTGACAGTCTTTGAGACCTCTTCCAACCAGCGGTCTGCCTCTGAGGGAGTACGTCTGTGATTGCCTTGGAAGAGACTTGGTGAGGCCGCACCTGAGGAGGTGCTGCTCCATTCAGTGCCTGGGAAGGAAAACATGGAGAAGCCATTAGTATTTCCACTCCTCACCCTTTTATCAGTTAGAAAGGCTGAACAGACAGGCCTCCTCCCTCCACAGCTGAAAGACTGCTACCAACATTGGAAGCATCTTTATGCATCCACTGTACTGTTCTGTTATAGGAAGACATTGGTCAAGAAGGGGTAGAGAAGAGTTTCTTCACTAAAATGCAGATTTTTTTTTTTTTTTTTTTTTTCTTCTTCACAGCAGACATCTGAGTCTTTAGGGCACGCAGGAAAGCTGCTGCCTGCACTTATAACTTGGTGGCAATGATCTGGTCCATAACCACTAATTCCTCTAACTGGGGAGTATCAGTTTCTGAATGTACAGCTCAGGACTGGTTGACTGTTAGAACACAAAGCTGTAAGAAACTGTTTTTAAGACTTGTTTGCTCTGTTTCCTAAATTAAGGCTTGACCCTCTAATGGACAGTAATGTAATACTACTGGGAGTTCAAGACAACATTCATTTTTCTGTCCCATACACATTAAATTGAAGTGTGAGTACTCACTACGATATACATGAACATTTAAGGCAATACATCTAATCAAATTACTATATGATATGTAAACTGTACTTACTATACTCCTTTATATTCTCCCTCCATCTCCACTCACTCTTCCCTTACTCTTTTCATATATAATTCAGGCTGTTAACCTCTCAAACTCTTTTGCAATGTTCAGCACTTAGCATTTTAGACTTTTCTTCTATAAAACCAGCTCTGATTTTAACTCATTTATCTTCAATGATAACCAAAAAAAAAAAAATTTCCACTCCTTCCAGTTTCAGAACTATCTCCCACCAGCTGAATTCTGGTTTTCCTTCTCCCTACAGTTTCAAATTCTCTTTCCCTTTTTGGGCATTGCCAGGTTTCCAATGTGATGAGAAAAGCAACCAGGAATGCTAGAGATGGCTCTGCAATTCATGTGTTACTTGGTGTTTTGGAGAAGTGGAAAACCATTACTGCTCAGTAGTCTTCATTCAGCCTGATCTAGTTAAATGCCATCTAAAGATCAGTTTACTGTTGTTTTTACAGTGGGAACTGTTGGAGGTAGAGCTTAGGGACTCCCTCTTATGGGGGAAGACTTACTGAAAATGGGTCTGGTTGTCTTACAAGGCCAAGTAGAACCTGCTATTTCACTGGCAAAGTTTCTCTTCTCGAGTTGAGCTTACACCAGGAAATGATGTTAGTTTGATTGTAGTCTTCTAGCATACATGTCCACATGGGTGACAGCCATTTAAAGTACCACCTTACATTGTCTATAACTATAGACAAGGACTGGAGGGACAGACTAAACTTATTAAACAGAAGAAATGAACCTCTAAAGCCTTTAAGTAGCCAACTTAATCTCTCGTTACATACGTTAGTGGAAAGAACGCATGAAAATTATTTTGGGTACACATACAGATTCTTTCCCCTTCATCCCCAAACACACACTACTTCATTACTTCCTTTTTAGGCACTGGATTTTCTAAAATGCTGCCAAAATAAGAATCAGTCCAGCTTATAGACCCAGAACCAGCGAGTTCATCGCTTCCCTCCATCCACTTGCGCAAAAGGCTACTACTTCCGGCTTTTGTTAGTGTTCCTTCCACTTGCCATTAAGTGGCATTGACAATTGTCTCAAGGGCTCAATTATGCTTTTGATCTAAGTTCTCATAGCAATGCACCGGCTCTACTTCCAATCTTACCAGCGACCATGGCTGCAGCTCCAGTATTAGCAGCAGGAGCATGAGCCCAAGGATTGGTTTCACGAACGGGCATAGCTGTGGACACTACAGCAGCTTGGGATGGTTTAGCAGCAAGCACACAGAAGGCAGAGGCAGTGCCATTAACTAAAATGGGAGCAGACAACATCAGTGCAATTAGTTCATGCAAGGCATGCACGTGACTGGAATATTAGTGGGCCATGTCATACCTATCAACATACAACAATTTTTAGACACTTCCACATGACAGCAGTTTGTGTAAATTAGCCAAATTGGACTGACAGACAATAAAGCTAGTAAATTCCATTTCACCAAGCCAATGCTTGTTAACAGAATTGTGGGATGGTGGATTTTTATGTTTTTGATGAGACCTTGAGTTCCGATGACCGACTTAAGTTAAAGTTGTCATTTTTATAGAGAAGAGAGATGGCTCACCAGAAGCTACTGTATGATTAATTTTAGATTCAAAAGAAGAACAGATTTTAGATGCAAAGTAACAATAACTACATTTAACAAGGAGAGGTTCTTTTTTCACACAACTTGCATGAAAGCGTATCAGTGAAATGAAGATTACAGGCTGCTATGAGTTCTATAGTTGGCATCTCTCCACAACTTATCTAAGAGTTTGTGTGAAAAACAGTAATCATGCAGTGGCACCATCTCTTCCGTTGTGGGATTTGGTTCCTGTGACACACAGTTGGTAACATTTTTGCAGTTCAGGAGGCAGAATGTTAAAATAGCCATTACCTCAAAGTCAGTCCCTTTTACAGGTAACTATCGTGTGGTAGGTGGATGAACTATTTGTTAAAAACAAAAACACAGAAAAACTAAACAGACAAGATGAATAAAGCAGGATGCATTCCCCCAAAATACTGATAACAGGACTTGCACAAGAAATTAAGACCATGTGTTACTGGAAAGCAACATTATGTGCATTCAAGCCTCATCCAGCATGACCAGCACGCAAAGAAATCACAAACCTTGAAAGGCCGGAGACTGTGGTGCGACTACTGTCACTGGTTTTGTCATGGGGGCCGAAGAGAAAGGATCTTCTGATGGTGTGCTGAAAGCACTGGTGATCTGAGAGCATAGGGCACTAATACTGTCCGTTTCCCCTTCTACCTCAGGGACTAAAATGTAAACAAAATTCATTAAACTGGAAGTTTAAAGGGTACAGAAACAATTTACAAATACCAATGTGAAATTGAAATATAATTAGTTCCCTTATGTCCTAGATGTTCCTGCTACTGATCTGCATGACAGCTTTTTAAAAATTAGTGTTGAAGACCTGACCCGAAATAGAACACCACATTAGTGTATTTTGTGACTAAGTCAAGAGGGTAAGGAGACCAGTGTTCCAGATTTAAAGTCGGTTATTACTGCTTCTCTGTGTTAATGCAAGAGGATGTTCATTTCAGAAAATAAAAGGGGTTTCTATAGCTTTAGTAGACATCTAAATTTTTCAGTATTAAAGTGCTAAACATATCAAGGATTTGGCACTAAGATTTGGCACTCTGTGAAATGAAAACACTTATGATAGATTTAAGTGTTCCAACAACATATTTCCACAGTAACTAGATGAAGTTTAAACGTGCTGACAGCAATGCACGGTGGCAAGTTAAGCCTAGAGTTAGAATGTCGATTGCTCCAGTTCAGCAGTAGCTGAAATCCCTAGCTCCTGTGGTAGAATTATGAAAAGCAAAAGCTTAACGCTGAAATAAAACGGACACTCAGTTTTAAACCAAGTATCAGCATAATGTGCATAAAGTAACATCTGGACTAAAACTGCCAACTTATCAGATGTTCTCATTATTACTAACTGCACTGCTTTTCAAAAGTACTGATGATCAGTCCTTCATTGCACAGAACTGACATGAGCAGGCATAATTAAGAACAAACAGTATAAAAAACATAAGATGTCTGGACACAACATGCACCATATCTAAAATTCAGGGGGAGGTACGCCCAAAAATTGATTCTTTGAGGGATATTCCAATACAGCACACGTGGTGTGACAGTGAGCAGCACTGGCAGCAGCATACATAGGAACATGCATCAGAAGTGTTCTGAATCACGAAAAACTCAGATTGTAGTGTGCTTAGTATCACTAGTGAGCAGTGCACTATTACTGTAAAACTGATAAACTCAGTGCTGGTCTTAAAGCACAGGTCACCAAATAAGGATTATAAGAGAAGTCAGACTAGGTATTTTTGTTGGCTTTGCCTTTACCACAGTAATTTTTAATTTAAAGCTTAGAACCCTAAAACTAGCTCTGTTGCCAAGTGAGAGTACAGCTGGCCTGCAGGATAACGTGGCTTCGGGGATTTTAGGACATTATGCAAGGCACTGAGCACCCCAGCTGTTTATGTTGGGATGACTCTAGAAAACCCCACTACAATCATGTGAAAACTCTACCACGCATTACTGATGCAGCCAGCTGTACCACCTAAACAGTAAAATTTCTTTCAATGCAAGATGACAAGCCATTTCATTGCTTTCAAAAAGAAGAATTCAGACGGGCAGAAGGACAGACTGCAGAAAAGCATCACATGATCCCATGACAAGTGGTTAAGGCCTTGAAGGGATTTGTCTCTCAAGATGTCCTGGCATTAAGTGGAGGAACTGGTTCAGTGGCTCTGAGGGAAGAGCCCACTCAGAGCACCTACTAATTCACCAACACCCATTCCTGGAACACTTCAAGCTGTGCTCCAATATTTCAGATAGTGATTAGAACTGTTTGTCTTCTGCACGTTAATATTGCATTTGAAATTCTTGCCTATTGCCAAAGCAGAATTTTTCTGATGTGGTGGTGTTTGTTCATGACAAATGATCCACATGAGGTAGGAAGAAGGTTTTACTAGAAAATAAGGAGTTATTTGAAGCCACAGAGAAGGAAAGGAGGAAGAGACAATTTAAGGTAATGTTTCACAGAACCATTTGGTTTTACCTGAGTTTTTCATGGGGAAATCGGTCTTCCTTTGCACTGTTGAAGGCAGCTCATTTATTCGCAAAGATAACTGTCGTTTAAAAGGAGACATCTTTTGGCTAAGGGCAGGGAAGCCCCTGAAAGACCCTTGCCTGGCAAGCTGTTCTATAGGGGCATGCCTCCGTGGAATAGCGTGGGGATTGCTCATTTCTTTATCCAGAGAGGCAGCAACTTCAGCAGTAGGAGAGGTTGGTGAGCCAGAAGAGGGGGCAGTATTGTTTGGTGCAGCACCTGGTGCTACTGTTTTCACTTCTGTTTCAACTGCTGGAGGAAATAGGGTGAGGTTAAAAGAGTAAAGCAAAATAGTGTTCAACTGCCTGCCCCTACTCCCATTTGTTTTGAAAAGAGAAACTGCAGGAATTTGCATAACTAGTACTCTTCCGAATGAGTTTCTAATACCACAGCAGAAAAATCGTTTCTCTATACCTTCATTGTCTTCACGATGTCACTTTACATACATCCAGTCTCCAAAGCAAAGCTTACTAAGGCTAGCCACTTCATAGAAATGATGGCCTTATATATGTATTCTCTCTAGCTATTCCCGAGACCCCAGCTCTAGAAATACTTGCAATTCATTTATGATTAAGACTGAAAAGTGTATTGCGTGTTTGAGACCTTTACTTTGCCCCACACAGAACTATGGCCAAAATATTACTACAAACTTTATTAAGTGGCTTAGGGTGGCATAGGTCAGCAGCAGCAGGGAACAGAACCTAGCTCTAGGACCTTCTTTTAAAAGCCACCCTCCTAGCCCTGCAGAATCAGCAGCAGCAGCCAAACACACTGCACAAGCTTCAGCAGGCCAAAGGCAGCAGCAGCACTTAACAGGTTAGGCTGCATTCAGTGCTCAGGCTGCAGCTCCCCAGCTCCTCCAGGAAATACTTTACAGATAGATGGAAGTGTGCTGCAAAGTAGGTCCAGCCTCCGAGCTGACAGGCCTTGCTAACGCCAGGCACGTTTACAGTGAGTTCCTGTGTCGCGTCTTTAACTGAATTTAGCTGTAATGTTACCACCCAATCACTAGTGAGTTGCACTGGAAGCTCCTCCAACTTAAAGTCAGCTGCTTCATTTTGCAGGGTTTTGCATAGCACCACAATGCTTCTGTCAACCAGGCCTAATGATAGAAATGTAGGATTAAGCCTAGTTTAAATCATGACACTTACGATTAGAATAGCAATGGAGATTTTTCCGTCTCTAGGAAAACACTCTCTCACTCATGTCATAAGTGAATTGGCTTTAGGGGCAATAAAAACAGCTCATCAACACAGCAGGAGAAGGGGAAATCTCACTATCCTGGTGTGAACTCTTATTTTACCTATATTGCTTTCCAAACATTTTAGGAAAAACAATTACTTTTTTGTTGACACATCAACAGAATAACTAGAAGTCTGGTAAAGAGAAGAGTCACACTAGAGATTTCTGAGGAGCTGGAATGGTAGGAGAAACTAATTATGTTGTCTTGCAAGCTTCAGTACCCATGAGTTGCAGCTGCTCACTCAAGTGAAACTTTTCTAATCAGTCTTTCTTGGAAAGGATTTCACACACCTTCATTGAGTCAAGACTTTGACTCATGCCCTCAAGTAACAAAGGCCTTGTGTTTAAGCTTCATTTAGCACATTCTAAAACTAACGTATGGGAACAAGCAGATGGATGATGAAAACGAAGATTAAAGTTTTGCAATCAAGTGGCAACATAGAACTTGCTGTGTAGCCCTCCGAAACAAAAGTTCACCTCCACTGTAAAGAGGACTATGGAGAATATTTATAATACTTATTTTTTGTTAGTTGTAGAACTCCACTACTTGTAATAAAACTTGAGTAAGAAGTTCTACTTTCACTTGCATTTCAGAACACTTTGAATGGCATTTTAAATGGCTAAGAAGTAAAAACTAACTCCTCTCAAATCGGTTAGTTACTAGTTTTGAATGTAATTAACAGTGCAACAGTTATGTGTTTTATGAGGAGGGGGTTGTTTTGCTTTGGTTTCTTTAGAAAGCACACTGTGATTGATCTGTCCTTCCCTCATGCAATATAGCTCTATACTACACTTTGTAACCTGCCTTAAAAATCAAAGTAAAAATACATTATTTTTAAGAAAAATGCCTATCATTTTCTGTTAATTTACCATAAGCTTTAGACTGCAAAAAAGATTACTTCGTGTCTGGCAAACTTGTTACATTTTTATAACATTTTTCTAATAAGGCCTTTTAGTATGGTACCTTCGGTGTTCTCTGCCATAAAGCAGGCTGACAAAACAAAGCAGGAGCAGCTTTCACATATGAAGCCACTTGTCCTTTTTCTAGAGGAGATGTGGGAAAATGCGCTACAAGTGAATCTGGGAGCATTTTTCATCTTGTGAAGTGACAAGCGTCTGGGAATATGATTTGTACATAATAAGATTCAAGAGAGTGAATGCTGCAAGGACATTAAGCCTCAATCTTTGCACAGGCTCCAATTCACCTCGGTGCTGGTTTTGCTCGCTACGGATGATTGTTTAAGTTGCACCCCGTACCTTTAGCATCCGGCATCTGTCTCATAATTTCCTCTCTCTCTGCTTGTTCAGTAGCTGTAGTGACCCTGAATGACCCCTCTCTAGTGAATGTGGTTCTGCTGGCATCAAAGGTGGCAGTCACTCCACACTCCTTCTCTCGCTTCTGCTTTCGCTCCAGGCATGCTGCAAATGCACAGCCCACGGCATGACTCAACCTTTCCCCCTGTACAAGACAACATTGCATCATATAGTAACTGGAACATAACATACGTGTGCGTCAAGCGTTGTGAAGTGATAACCTGCCTTTACAAGAGGAATCTAATTAAGGCATTAAAGAGAACTACTACAATTGGCCACCTTTTGTATGGCTCTAAAATTAAACCTGCTATATAAAGACTCCCTACTACTAATGCACAAGCAGTGTTCAGGAAGGCCACCCAGAAATGAAAGAGATTGTCGGATAATCTGTTTAGTTCAACTGCTACTAAGATGCTAGTACGATAACGTGCCTGCACTGATCCCTTGCCTCTGGATATGTTTGTGCACAAAGAAACTCTTGTGAAGCCATCTTAAGCAGGTGTAAGTCCTGAAGGACAGATAAGCGCTGTTCTCAGATGGAGAAAGTTTACAGAGGGCTCAGGGAGACACTACCGTTGCGTGCAAGCATGAAAATTAAAAGTACAATGGTGACTACTTACACCTCTTAATGGCCCTAACCCAATGCACAAATCAGTATTAAGAGTGCCTTCTGAAAAGCACTTCCATTATTAACCAGTGAAGTCAAAAGGATCCACTATCCAATAACTGCAATAAGGAAAGGAGATTCAAGTTGGAGGAAGTCCAGCAATCCAGCTGATACGGCGGCTGCAGTTGAGTTAGAGGTGCTATTACCAGTAGCTCAACTCATCTGTTATAATCAAGTGAATTGACCTGTTATTCACAGAGGAAAACAGAAATGCTCCAGCTCTAACGTAAGTTCAACTGGGAATTTCTAACTTCATTGTTTCTCTTTAAAGAAAAATGATAAATTGTCAAGTACAATTGCTCTGAACATGCAGCTATGTGGAGTTCACACAATGAATCTGCATGAGGTTTCAAGTGCTTTATATAATATAGGCAGGATTTAACAAAAAGCAGAAAGAGGAAAAGGCCACATCAGGAAGTTAAATAACTTAAGTCTACACAGCAAAAGACTGATAGAGGTAACTTACTTTCAAACCTTCTACTGGAAAAATCTCTATCACTTAGAAGCAAACAGGATGCTAATTTAATTCAGTTTAGCTCCATCCCTTAACATTCAAATGACTTTCCATTCAAGATAACATTTGCATACAAGAGGCTGCATTCATAACCAGTCTGTATTTACTCACTATGATTTTATCCTGGAAAAACTGTCATTGCTGTTTCAGTTTTTGGCTGTATACATTTTCAGATGAGAATATCTTCTGTCTATTTTTAGAAGAGTAGTTCCCTTCTGCTAGAGATATCTGAGGCTGACTGCATTCCTTTTATACACATGCTGGGCACCATTTCTCTCCACAAGATGACACCACAGAGGGATGGCAAATAATTCAGATATAAAGAATTAGCACTAAAATAATTTTCAAAGACTAAGCTGAAGTCAAAACATATTGCAGTATTCTAGGCAGTTAATTTTTACGAGCATAACTTCCAGCTAGAAGCTGGAAGAGTTGGACACACACCATATTAAACTTACCGTGTCCTTTACAGCCATAAAGCAGTGGCATATCCAGCGTCTCGTTGTGCCATCTCGACAGATGTATGAGAATGCCCGATCAAAGTTCCTGTCTGGTGCGCAGAAGGAAACCTTCTCTATTGTCTGATCGACTATAAGATCCTACAGGGAAAAAATCCCGCCCCCCCCCAATAAAAGAAATGTGAGGAAATATGGAGAAACACTTGAACAAGTAATTTTCAGTGTTAACTGCAGGAAGATGAGTTATACTAAAAAGAGGATAACCTGATGTGGCTATAATTATCTGTCAATGCATTCACCATTCAGAATCATTTCCCAGTATGAAACAAAAAGGACAGATTACATTTTCCACCAGCCACCTTTGGCAGAAATCTCTCAAGGCACCACTTAAGAATTTAGGGACCCAAGCAATTCCTAAGATCTCTCCTCTAGACTATGGAGCTCACATTTTTGTTTTATTTTATTTTTACAGCAGCTCCGGTAGTCTTGCAATCAAAAAATCTTCACTGTGGTTAAAACGCAATGCGGAAACATACTGGAGAGGTCTGCAAGTGTGAAAAGGTCTAGCAGCTGCTACACAAAAAGCAAAAGCTGATCTGCCAATTAGCTAAGCAGGGATGCAACAAAAAAGCACCAGCAGCACTGGTAGTATCAAACACCCCTGATTTGTTCCCATAGATTGATGGGAGAAGTGTTTCTAAAAAGAAGATAGTATAGTTTAAGAACTATGCCATCTTCATTAAAAATTATTTTTTCAATTTTTTTTCAAAATTCTTTCTTTCCGTTGGTGGTTAGTACTTGGCACCTGTGCTAATGTATTCAACCACCAGGAGGCAATAGTATATTCTCTTTCAAGTCCTATACTTTTATTTACCTCCAGGGTCTGCACAACTTATTAAAATTCAATTTTAAAAGATTAGATATATGCAGTAACATTTCTAATAACAATACATGTATTATTATTTTTAAATGAGGCAATCAGTAGACTGAATTCACCTACATCAGTATGTTTGTATTAGAAACCGAATACTTAAGAGACAGTAACTTTAGTGCTGATGAACCATACCATAACAGCAGCCCTGGAATAAGTGTAGCCACAGAGCAGATATTTGACAGGCAGTTGAACTGCAGAGGGATATGAATTATCTCTACCTGCTTCTCAGTGTTGGCTTGCAGGAATCATCTTCTAGGTTGATAAAGTAAGGGTCAAATGACATGAATATAAAACACTCAGACTAATGAGAGTGAAAATTCTTCCGATAGCCATGCCATCTTTTAAAATACTAGTACGCTTATAGAGGCAAGCCTAAAGCTCTTATTTCTAATTGCCTACATCTAGATAAAACCAAGAATTGTTTGCTATTACTTGCACACAGGCGCCTTGGTGGTACATACTGTGATATTTCACAATAAGAAAATTGTAAAACAATCTAGAAGCATGCCACAAATACATTAGTCTTCCACTTCAGACCAACAGCTTAGATATTAGAATTAGAAATTACCGAATTTGATACTCAGTTACTATTTAGCTTGAGTCTGAAGGCACATAGAAATTATCAATTTTGATACTCAGTTACTATTTAGCTTGAGTCTGAAGGCACAACCCCCGCATTTAATTTACTCTCTTCAATGCAGTTTTAGAAGCTAGCTCTTGTTCATTCAGACCCATTCTAGGACTTGGATGCACTGAAAACTATATTGATTAACATGAGTTCGCTCATGTGTTACTATGGCAGCCTTCTGCAGTGGTGCAGAACAAAGTCAAGGGACTCTCCAAGTTCAATGTCAACAGAACTTAACAGGAAAAAATTGTTCTTCCAGAAAGTGCAACAAAAAAATATTCCAAGCTTGAACTACCTGCCACATTTTATGAAATGTGTCTTCAGAATAGCGTGACATTAACTGGGGAAAAAAAATTAGCAAGCATACATATGTGTACAAAGCAAGAAATGATTAAACTAATTATACACTTCAGTATTCCTTTCAAATACCAACATTTGCATTAACATAAAGATTGGTGACCATTTAAAGTTATAGCACATACGTTGTTATAGAGAGATTTAAAACTTTTGTCCAGGGAAATCTAACCTTTGTTTTCTCATCTACAACTCTGAGTCCATCCGCCGAAACCCACAGGACTGCTTTAACGGCTTTCTTCCCAGACTTTCAAAAAAAGAAAAAAAAAAGAAAAAGAAAGAAAAAAACAACAGTTTTATGCCAACAGCGTCAGACTGCCACCCGCTTCCCCTTTCCAAGAACCGTAACATTAAGTGTAGATGAAGTCCACGGTCAGTAGGGTGCCCAAAGCCAGATACTCAATCCAAGTTGCAAAACATTCAGAGAACCAAGCTAAAGCCAGTATTTCGGAAACAGCACGTTGTGGGGACGGGGAGAGGGCACAGGACAGGTGGAGGCAAAAATAGGGTGTATGTCCACGGACAGTAAAGAATTCAAGACTGACCAAGTGGGTGAAGAATTCCACTAAAGAGTCAGAAAACACTAATTCATAAGGAGTTACACCACAGGTAGCTTCTTCAGCACAAGTTTAAACATAGGAAAATTCTTACCTGATATTTCCACCAGCCCTACCCTCTGCCCCAATAGTCGCATGGCAGAATCATGGCATCACCTTAAACCAGTGTCAAAAGCACCCAAAAAGTCATCAGTTACTGTGTTGTGAGCTTATTGCTACGATCAATCATCCAAACATGTTTCGCTCATTTATTAAGAGCTAAATGTCACATCTCGGAAGAGAGGTAGAAAAATATTATTTCTTAACCATTTGGTGTGTATCTTGAAAAAGCGATGGTGTGCGGCGGGCTGACGCAGCGGAGGAGCGGCCTGGCTTTTATCCAAGATCTGACTGTGGGAACTTTCAGCTGCCGCAAGCTGAGGGTAAGTAAAAGTGGGAAACACAGGAAGGCTTCAGGAGCCATTTAAACTATGGATTCTTTCTAGACTGTTTACTTTTTAAGGGAAAGTTACAGAAAACAGTATAAACACTTGACGCAATATTCTTCTGAAACTAATTCATTGAAAAGAAAATGGGTACAAGATGTCAACATAATTTTACTGGTTGTTACAGAGAACTACTACTAGAAAAATAATCTTTTTTTTTTTTTAAAATGTGTTACTTTAATTCACAAGCCCCGTATACTTTAAGCCAGCTAATAAACTATTCTCTCCATAACTTTTTTTGAAGCACTGGGTTCACATAGTTTGTGGCTGCCAATGGCACCCGCCACAGACCACTGCAGGGAGCGGACAGAGCAACAACAACAAAAAAGAGATGAGGGGGTATCAGCTAGTGGCTTCATGCAAGAATCGTAATTTTTTTGTTTGTTTGTTTTAATAGTTCATTGCAGATGTATATAATTTATATTTATACGGCAAGTAATGGAGCAAGGACACATTCTGGCATAAGCTACCACATGTTCCGAGTCTGCAACACTGATTTTAACACTGTAAGGATGAAAAATCTTGGAGTGAAAAGTCTCCTGTTATATCACATTGGTTTCATTCTCAGAGAAAGCAGCAAGTGTGAAGAAAACAGGCCTGGCAGGACTTCTGTTTGTTTTTGGGGAGGAACTATCTGTCCCGATTTCAGAAGCAGCAATGACAACCCAAGCATTTTCAAAAAGCTTGGTGAGACCAGAAAATGGCACTGACTTGTACGGAAGAGTGATTAAAAGAGAAAAGAGAGAAAATAAGCACAGCATGAAAGCAAGCTACGGAGAAGTGCCTGCAGAAGCAAGTTTCTAAATGTCCATCCAGCCTGCCGGATACCTCAGAGAAGGTTTAAAGTAAAACTGTCAGATTCTAGAATGCCTAGTGAAAAGAGTATAATTCACAAAGGAAAATGTACTTAAATTTACCATCATGTGTGTTAAAAAATATTGCAGCATTTAAAAGTCACTTCTAATTTTTGGTCTTAAAAGGTAGTAAATATTGATACCCACAAAATATAGTCTATATTTTCAATGCTCAGCTAGCCTCCACGGCCTAAAAGTCCCCAAAAACAAATGGTTTGTAGAGGTCTGTCTCCTCGAACTGTTTTAAAAAGAAGTTCCAGCTTCTTACAAGCCGTTAATAGTCTTAAAATCTTTATTTCAAGCAAATACAAACAAACAAGAGAAGACAATATTTGGTTTAGATTACCATCATTAGAAACTGAGATACAGGTCCTTCCCCAGCAAACAATAAAAACCTTGTTTCTGCAGAAATAGCGAACAGTTCCTGAAGTTTGTATTAAGTCAAGTTTAACTGAATTGGGTACTTCATAAAGCAGTACTGATCTTCAGCAGAGCTACTCCTCACCTACTATTTTACCAAACGAGGATTTGGAAATAGCTAAGACATGGAACTTCATGTTTCTCAGAATAAAATGAAAAGGCTAAAGGGCTGTCTAAGTCCTCCTCTCCCACTGGAAACATGAGGTTCTTCACGCAAGATAACCAAACATGGGTTTCCTACACTAAGAGAAAAAGAAAACACACTTTTATCTCCCAATTCCTTCTTCTAGATTTACGGTGGATGCAACGCTTAGAAGTCCTTACAGTCTATATCGCAAACTCACAGCTACTACTGTTGGGCAACATATGATTTTCCCATCTACTGAATCCTCAGCTTATTTGTGCCTACAAGCGATGTGTAAAGGAACATACTTCTCCAAATCAGTTTATATTGGCTACACAAATCAAAGTACTACTCTATTATGGGTGGGATATTGTCGAGTAGACCGTGATTAGAAAGTAGATATGAGCATTTGCACTCCTGGCACATACTGGACAAAGATCAGACCAGATCCAAGATACCGCATGGGAAGTGAACTCCAACGCAGAATCGCAGCTTGTGTAATAACACTGAAAGGTATAGGTGACTCCAAACGAAAGTATTTAAAGCAAATGGCCAATATCCACTGGAACAGTGTGGTCTTAGATGTTGCTACCAAGGGACTCATCTAGACACCCGTATCAGTAGCTTGTCTTCATATTCCAGAGCTTTTGGACGACAGCACTGCTGGAGGAGAGCCACGCGTGGCACTGACTCCCAGGAGCCTGATTTGTCAGTGCTGAGTCAGCCCTGATAGAAACCTCGCTGCTCAGCTCTTCTTAAGGGGTCAGTAATCTACTCCAACACGAGATTCATTATCTGGACTAATTTCAGAGTCCTCAGAGGTCTCCACGAGGGAGGGTGAGGCGTTTGTCCTAACAGACAACGAGGCCCGAAGACAAAGCAGGACCACTGTGGGTTGGGCACAAGTGAAGCCTCTCCAACAGGTATGAGCATCCACGAAAAAAAAAAACACCACCAAAAAACAAAACAAAAAACCCACAACAACAACAAAAAAAAGGAAAATGAAGTGGACTAAATCCGAAATGTGCATTTCCTAATCAGCAGTGCGGGTCATTACAATTTAACTGTTAGAAATGATAGGAACGTGGAGATAAGTAGCAGCTATATTGTAAGCTGGAAAATAAAGTTTTAAGGATACCAGAGCAGAATTAAAGTTGCCCAATAATGCATTTTTTAAATAGTTCTAACCTGTTTCTAGTCTTTCTGCCTATTTTCTTTTGTCCTGGGACTTACAAACAGCTGTAAGATATATCTGGAGCCTGAGGTATATAAAAAGAAAATTTTTCATTTCAGACTTTGTATAAAACATTGCGTGTTGAGAAATACACGCACTTGGTGGAAGCAGAACATGAGAAAGATCATCGAATCTGTACTACTGTTCATTACAACAGAAAAGCTTTATTTTAAAATATGAAGAGCTGCCTAAAAAGGGAGTTGATTCAGTTATGTTGCGTATGCCACACAAAATAAAACTGCAGAAGTCTAACCTCAAGCTATCAACAGACACTCATTTTTATTCAAAGCTGAAAAGAGAGTATTTTCAATACTAAACACTTAAACATTTCCAGACACAAATCCGTCAGATTTACCTTTTAGGGGGGAGAAAATATGGACAGGCAAAGAAGCAAACCTGTATAGACTGACTTTTTGAAAGCTGGTAGGGCATTTTAAGCAGCTCTGCAGTTTGGAATATTATATTAATCCCAATGCAAGGCATCTGTGAAGAAATTATAGATGAGACAGCCAAAAGACATTAGAGTTATTAGCATTTCTCAAATATTAATGAGAGAACAGCTGTCCTTTTTTTTTTTCTTTTTTTTTTGCAGTTTTTCCTCTAGATTTGGCCTACCGTTGGAGGCCAAAGCTGTAATAAAAGCACTGCCATACTGACGCCGTGGGGATATCTAAACACTATGGATTTAAGTGGTTTCAGTGCTAACTGATGAAACTTCACAGGCTGAAGTAGAGGGAGGTCCCTCTTTAGCAAAATATTATAATAAAAGGTAAAGCAAATCTGCAAGGTGTGGCAAAGTACTGGACTTCATAAAAAAGCTACTAAGATGTAATAGGGAAGCTAGCATATTTAATAGATAACTAAAAAAGTCAAAGACACATTTTTAAGTGCTATGGAAAGCTCTGTCCTTTTACAACTTTACTTTCTTATGTATCCTAACGTAAGTTAATACCAGCAAGCAGAAAGAAATCTAACATATCTCATCAGGTTGAGGTGGGGGGGGTTCTGTTTGTTTCTTTTTAAAAAATAGTAGTAGTTAGCATTCTCGATTGTAAAGCAAACAGCATGTTTTCACTCCAATCTTTGTAGATTCCAGTTCTTAAATTTTGTTAGCATGTAGGAATGATCTGATTAATCTGAAGGATTATTTTGGTATTTTGGCCCTTCACTATCACTACACTTTAGATGTGTGCTTTCCCACATCATAGGAAGAAACCTGAATTGGGGAAACAGCTGTCCCTCTGTGACAGGCATCACTATCTGAGTGAAAGGTGAAAAAGGAGCCGCTGAAAAAAAGCTTTATTTCCTCCCCAAGCAAAGCCAAAGCAAATTCGTGACCAGAGAATAATCTGCTCCAAAAGGTATTTGTATGTATGGAAGTTACAAACCTGTTGCTTTCTATTTGAGCCAAGATTCATTTTATAACAAGACACTTCAGAAGCCGTATCTTAGATTAACTGCATATGAAAACTAAATTAATGTTTTACAGGAATTTTAAACGCAGAGGTAGGGAAGAGATGAGAGGTAAAAGAGAGAGAGCTCTTTCAGAGGTCTACATGCAGGAATAAAACCACCCAGCCACCGGTACAGCACTTTCTTAGTAAGGACAAAGAGTTGCTTCCCTTCGTGTCTACGACACTGTCCTCATGAAAACAATAGAAACAGTAAATTTTTCAGTTATACAGTTGAGTTGCAATTAGAAAAACATAGTAGGTAAATGCCTGGTCTCATCTTCATATACCTTTGAATTAGGACTGTGCTGGAATAAAACCACCCAGCCACCGGTACAGCACTTTCTTAGTAAGGACAAAGAGTTGCTTCCCTTCGTGTCTACGACACTGTCCTCATGAAAACAATAGAAACAGTAAATTTTTCAGTTATACAGTTGAGTTGCAATTAGAAAAACATAGTAGGTAAATGCCTGGTCTCATCTTCATATACCTTTGAATTAGGACTGTGCTCAAAAAAGAAAGGTTTAAGAGATAGTATGTGTAGGCACGCTGCTTTCTCCCAGTGCTAACATTTGGGTCAACTCATGGTGCCAGGCAGCCGATCATGAAGCACCTAAAAGGCACAGACCCCAACTGCTCTGTAGATATTTGCCCAGGTGATGTAGGCCAGCATAAGTTTAAGGGTTTAAAAGGACAATTCACATTTTTTTCAGGAAGACCAAATCACTTCAGAACACTGGATTTCCAATACAGTCCATACGGATTTAAAGTTTCTGTTTCAGGTTGCTTTTTTAACCATATTCTTTCTTTGATCAACATATTTCCAAGTCTGTTTTAGAAGCAAATATTCTGAAATGGATTAGGGGACTCTCAACACCCTGATTTTATGGCAGTGCTATACCAGGGATGTAACTCCTTATAGTGCAAGCACAAACGAGGCATTAAACTTACTTTTCCAAAGAAGCCTTTGAAGAACTTCCTTTCCTGGAGGAACAGGGGGGACAAGTCGAGCGCTATTACTGTAGGTAGCTAAAATGTCCCAGGGTTTCAAACCAACAAGCACACACAAGAATAGGGTTTGGAGGGAAAGGAAGGGGTTTTTAGAGTTATCCATGAGAAGGTGCGACAGGCAAATGTGAAAATAATCCCATGAAAATGCAGATCAAAGGGCACACACACAATTCTAACAAGCTACTGCCCTGAAATTGGTGGAAAGAAGAGAACCTCAGCCCCAATTTCATGCAAAGTGGTTACTTTATTTTCACTCTCCCTTGTTTAGTCCCTTTTAGTTAGGTTACAAACCGAACTTGGCAGCAGACATAGCGGTTAAACAATTAAAATACTGTACGGGCTCTTGTGAAATGTGAAGTTCTAACTGCAGAATTACAGTCAAGTTTGCTCTGTATTGATCACTCTTCCCCAAAGCAAATGCTTTGTAAACTAGAGAAGCATGTATGGGTGGTATAAAGTAGGGTTAAACACTGCTTCATTTTATTCTGTTTATTCATTGCTTTGGTTTACATGCTACTCTTACACTTCACATCTTATGCAGTCTTCTCTGAATAGTGAGGAATTTCATCTTACCTTGTGGTACAACTAAAACACAAATGTTCTTTCCCTCTCTCTAAAGCCTTCCAAGGCTTTATACGATATTCATACAAATACTAGATATTCATTCTACAACTCTGAATTGCTGGGTCAAAAAAGACCCCTTTAAAGTCAGCTCAGACAGGGACAGACAGTTAGGCAAGTACAAAGATACCAAGAGCTGAACTACAACTTCCTAAATTTCTTCAGCCTGGAAGCAATTATACTATTGCCCAATTCACATTAAGAAAAAGGCAACACACAATTTTAAGCATATTTGCCTGCAGTTTAGTTTACGGGCTTTATTTTGTTACCAGACTGTGAGAAGAAAACTGCAAGATCTGAACTGATCTCCTGAGAGAACACGTCGGGCCTGGTGCTCCGCGAGCACGGCCACACGCGACTCCACATTTGAGGGAAGCTGGCATGAAGCGTATCGCTGTTCCTGCTATCTTTCCAAATCGTTTCGCTTGTAAGAAAACTGTGGTGTAGCAGTAACGGGGAGGAGGTGGAGAATTGCAGATGAGGCAGAGAACGTCTTTGTGACAGCCCCTGACCCCAAATTAACACTGTGCAATTCCAACATGTTGATCACTGATAACAATACTATATTAAAAATATTATCACAAATATCCTGAGGCAGTGTCTCGAGAATTGATTGGTAAACAAGGTTACATTTAAAACAAAGCTATGGTTCTGACGCAAGCCAACAGAAGCCAGGAAACAAAGTTAAGAAGGGAGCGTCAATCTCGACTTTGCATTTCCTGACTTCTGTTGCTGTGTGCCTCTCCGCCCGACGTCCTTCCACACAGCTTTTTACCGAGTATCTGTAACGTATTTATGTAAACTCAGACACTGTATAAAGAACATCTCTACATTCAGTCAGCTGAAAAGCTTAACAATTTTTAGAGGCAGGAACGGTTATGTATTTGGACAGGATATGCTGAACACTAGGAGGGGAACTAATGGATTAATCACAGTGTTGTGTACATAATGAGAAGGGGTTGGATGCTGCTGCCAAGTTGAGCAATGACTATTGCATTACACTAAATAACAGCTTTTTAAAGATAGCAAAAGCTGAAGAGATTCACCAGAAGCTACCTCATTTTTAGGTGATGGTTAATTTTGCTCTCAGCAAAATGCTTGTTAAACAAGATTTTTTTTTAATGAACTAGAAAAGGTTAATGGAAAAGGCATCATGCAAAGTGGGTTTTAAACAACACTAAGTTAATATAGTTTAGAGATAACTAATGCATGTTTTAAAATATTAAATTATGTCTCTTTACCTGCTAAAACAAGAACATATATTAAAACAAATGCATCATTTAAAACAAAAAGTGGCAAGTTAGAAACCAATACTACATGCTAAAGCTGATTTAAAATCACAACATGACATGAGAGAATATACTTTTGTCTTTATATGATGTTCCCATACCTGAGTCAAATACACTTACAGGGCCCTTACAAAGTTATTTTCCAGTTTGCGCTGAATATTTTAAATTCAGTGAAATGGTTCTGAAGAAACCATTTTGTGCTTAGTGTCCAAATACAAGGATCCTACCAGATACGAAATGTATACACAGTTAGTAATATATCCCTACTAAGGGAAAAACGTAAGCTACATTGGTAATATCCTACCAAGGGAAAAATGCAAGCTCCATTGGTAATATAAACCCATGTTAATAATAGACTGATAGCTGAATACATGGGTTCCTGATCTGTTAATGAGACTGCGGTGCCATGTCATCAGACAGAAAATAGGGCCATAACTCAAGTTTGTCTTCATTCATTCTAAACAATATTATAACCTGCACATTATAGTATTGTTGGCGTGCAATTTCAGAGCTATAAAACTATAACAACAGAATACAGTATGGATGAGGGACTGTCTAGCTAAAAGTGGCTTCTTTTACTGAGTTGTCAATTAAACAATGCCTGAATAAAGTGCTCACCATCATCCGGTTTCAAATTCTGCAAGATGCAGTGCTCAAAAACAATTACACCACATTAAATGAGCAGGTAATAAAAAAACCCTGAAAGGTTATTTCCCCACAATAAAGAGATGGAAAGATTTGTTTGCATTTTTTCTTTCAAAAAGCAAAGCAGAAATTAAGCTATTCCTAAAACCAAGATTAACACTGTTCTATATTCTTTTTGACAAATCCCGTAAAATGTTTTAAAATCCATTAGTCAACCCTAAAAAAGAACAGACTTCAGTTCTCCAAATGAATTGCCAACTGTTGGAGAACAAGAATTAAGAGGAAAGAAAATATATCCATTAAAATAAGTAAAGGTAGACAGAACTTAATTTTTAGAAGCTACAAGATACAAGTATTCAACAAATCTGTCTAAGAGAACAGAACTATTATTTATTGACTGGATTTATAAAACCTACACATTACCTGCAAAGAAAACACTAAAGATTAAAATAGGCCACATACATTTTGATGCAGTTTTACCATATGAAAAGTGAAGTCCAATTTCCCTTAAGCTAGTCTTTCAGTTTGAGCACTGCAGCCCAAACTTGTAATTCTTTCAAGACCAACAGAAAGCCCATCAAAATAACCAAGTACTGTGAAAGCAAGAGACTACCGAAAGAACAAACTGTTTTCTTATCACATTCCTTGCATGCTGAAACATCATCCAGTGGTTTGGCTTTTGCTAATTAAGAGAGCATAGTGTACAGAAAAGAGTTTTCAGTAATAGTAGAGTCCTAAAGAAATGCCCCCAGCTTAAAACCTACATGCTGGGGGTAGGGGACAGGGGTTGAATTGCAGTGAGCAGCTCCAAATGAACCTTGGATCTGATGGAGTCTAGCAACTAAAGCACTCGAAGTAGTTTCAGTAATCTGAATCTTTCTCTTGGGGCCCAGTGAGAATTTCACCTCTGCTTCTCAACTTCCAACACTGACAAAGGAGACAATGCAAACAGCAATCGTAAGAGACATGCGTTTGTGTCTAATTTATATATAGACATCAAAAACAGCAGAAGAAATCAAAATTATCTGAAGAAAAATGTTGAATTTATGAGAATGGGTTAAATTCATGCCATTCACAATTTGGAAGAATGACATAGCACAGAATAGGAAAATGAAATTATTTACTTCCAGAGAATGCACTGTAAAAATTGGATATCCAAGTCTGACATTTGAATCAATAATTCAGGTGATCAAGAATCACAATCCTGGAATTATCCAGATTCCAGAAGAAATTGGGCACTATGCTTTTACTGTGTCTCATTACTTATAAGCTTAGCTACACTTAACAGGCTTGTGGACTTAAAGTTTATAAAAAAACCTGGAGAACAAATACTTCACAGCATAGCTCCCCAGAGAAGAGAATGAGAGAAGTTGCATAAAGTAGATTCTGCAAGGTTATTTGGTGTGCTAATAGAAAGTACTCTGATAGAACAAAAACCAGAATGAAACAAAAACGGATGCAATTCATTATGTGGTCAGTACTTGCACTTTTAGCTACGTAAACTAAATCCATAGAACAAAGAAACTCATTCATATTTTGTGTGGCCCTTTTTAATAAAAATCAATCACCAATCACTGTTGGACTGAATGGGAACAGATGGGATGCGGCTTTAACAGGTTGCTATACATAGCTGAAAGAGAAAAGAATGGAAAGACTTGATTTTAATCAGCACTAAACCAATTCAGAAACTTTACAGCACAACAGAAGGAAGAAAAGATAACCTATAATCCTCCGTTGTGTGCTAGGAAGAAGGGAAGAACAGGTTTAGTTGGAAGTCATTTGAGCTCTCACATTTGATGAGGCAAAAAAGCGATGTCCAGTAGCAGATACCTTAAGTTAGCAAAGGTGCAGTAGAAGTGTGTGATGTACTTTCAGTAATTTTGTTAA
The DNA here is from genome assembly GCF_000690835.1 of Fulmarus glacialis. NCBI lineage: Eukaryota > Metazoa > Chordata > Aves > Procellariiformes > Procellariidae > Fulmarus > Fulmarus glacialis. Next base: position 10,872 of record NW_009220684.1, on the reverse strand, counting down.
GCTACAAGGATACAAGAGTTTCTTCCACTAAAGGCATCACTGAAGAATGTATATAGCTAAGACACGTAAGAGAAGTGATGAAAAGGATTGCAGTTCTCTATCTCTATTCAGACTTCAAATTTTAATGTCCTTTCTCCTGTTCTCTTCAATGCTGTTTTAGCCTCAGTTCCTTGATAGACTGATCACTGCCTTCCTGGAGTTTGCTATTTCCGCAGGATTTTGTGATATTACTACTGCAGGAAAGAGATGACAAGACCTCTTCAAATGAGCCATAGAAATAGAAAGAGCTTTGAACGAGTGCCATTTACAGGAGCAAACGTTCACAGAAGCCAAACTAAGAGCAGCCCACTGCATGACATATCAGAATTAGGCAGCCTTCAGGCCACTTTGAGCAGATGCAAGCCAGATTATTTCATGCGTGACTACAATGTTGCAGTGCATTAGAAAAAAGCAGCCTAAATCAAGTAATATTTTGTATAATAACGGTGCATTAAGTCACTATTAAAGTGGCAGGCAACAGAGGGGGAGAGAGAGGGAGAGGAAGAGAGACAGGGAGAAAGAACTGTTAAAAAACAATGGTTGAAGTCCCATGTGGGTACCAACTTAGTTGCAAAGGTCACAGAGGATTTTTACACATTTGTTTTGCAAATAGTTTCTGCGAGTAGAAAGAACAGTTGTAACTCTCTCCCTCTCATCATCAGATTAGCACGTCCCCCTAACCGCGGCAGTGCTCTCAAACCGGCCAACTGTTCTCCTAACGTGGGTCAAAAGTTCAGTCTTTGGCTGGGGCACTGCTGCCGAATGGACCTTTTCCAGTAACGCTCACAGCCCCAAAGCCAACTTTTTCATGAAACAAATATACATACAGATTTCAGTCTCTTCACAGCATCTTCACAGATATGCATTCCTCTGGATTCATCCACTTCGACATGCCCCAGGTACTGCAGGAAAGAGTAGGGGGAGAAAAGCTTAATAGTTGCTCCTTAAACTCCCTGTGTTTAAAAATCCAATCTCCAAATTCATCTCAGTACAACTGAGATGAGACATCAACAGCACTTTGCTAGCCTTCTTTTGAGACCTGTATTTGGAGGTTTGCCTTTGTACTTATATGGGGCACCAGCATCAGTAGAAAAGCATACTACATCTAGAAATTTTGAGGGAAAGACAGACTTTCCTTACTGGGCGGAAAAAATGAAACTGAAAAGTACATCTGTATTTTCCTGCTTATTCAGCATGAGCTTTACTCACTTTTTTTTACTAGTATAGCATGAAAACCTTAAGTCAATATAGAGATGACTGTGAGTAAATTATTTTTGAATAATGATAAATTTATTTAGTATCGAAAACCAAATTATACTAATAATAAGATAACCAAATATATTTAAATGTTCGTGTCCAAATACAAGAAATTTCAATGTTACAAACAGAAAACATCCTTCTTCCCCCCCCCTTCCCCCTTTTTCAAAATTGTAAACCAAAATTGTTTATCTTCATTACAACACCAGGCTCTTATGTGGACACTGAAACATTCATCATTCTCACAAAAAGGTTTTTAAAATATCAGTTTTCTGTATATTCATCTTATCAAGCACTACTTTAAAAAAAACCAGCAAAACAACAGTGAATAGAAACTGCAAGTTTCAAAGCTTTTAAATTAATAACCCAGAATAATATTAGCCTATAGAGAAAGCAATTTCAAGAAACACATTGGAGTGTAGTGCTTGGGGTACTGTGGACACTTTCATTTTACATTCGGGGTGGAAGCTCTAAGTTTTCCAATTTCTCCCTACCTTTTCCAATAGTAGTTCTTTTCGATAAGGGAAAGAAATGTTCTCTCAGAAACATTCATATCCTTATTCAAAGTACTTAACTCTTGAAGAAAACCATAGAAACTATTAAATAAAAACTTTCTGAAGTTTTGTAATAAGAGGTATAGGTCAAAGAAACTTACCCCAATTTACATGGCATTGTAAGAATTGTATGCAATTCAGCATTTATATTCTAGACTAGCCAGAGAGTGAAGAAATGGTTTTAAAATATCAGAATCAATACTTGTGTCACTTAATGCAGTGGTAAACCTAGGTTTGAGAATCTATTGAGAAGTCCCACTCCATCACAGAATATTCCGTCATGACTTATCTGAAATCTCGGAGTTTTTGTTTCATTAATTAGAATACCACACTTAACTGGATGGACAAAAAAAGATTTCACTCTTTAGCACCATATTGAAGCACTCTATCAGAATAACATAATAGATTCAACTAAATGGACAAACTCAGACTGTTTTAAAGATTTAACAGAAATTTGAAAGTTGAGGGTTTTTTTCATGCAAGGCAAGATGCTCCAAAAGAGGGGACTCTACATATCACCCTACATATCATTAAACTGCTGAAAGATTTAGAAGAGACTGTCTTAAATGACAGAGGGCTTTAACATTAAATCTCACTATGTGGCATTTTTAAAACAGAGTAAATCTGGACGGAACCATTCTGCAAGAATTTCATTTAAACCAGCCCTCACAGCTGGAGAACAGCTTGAAAAATAAACTGCATAGAAACTACAGGGTAAATAAAAGAGATCTGACACTTTAGAGCTTTTTCAAAATGAGCTCTGTGAGGCTGAAGGTTTATAATTGAATGCTGGAGCTGCCAAAACAGCAACTGTACTCCCTCAGCTGAGCTTGCTGAACACTTGCACAAGATCTTCATTTCTCCAGAAGGCATGCTAACTAGAAAATTTTAATCCTAAAAATACACAAATAGTAACAACTAAAGATACATTTACTATGTGTCTGAAAGTACATACTTATATCAACAGCTATCGTAGATTGGTCTTCGGTTCTGCCATGACTCCTCTGGAAGTTCCAGAGATGCAGAAATTCTGTGGTTGTGCATATTTGTCATGGGAAAGTTTTGGGTTTAGTAACTTAAGAAAGTTTGTCAACTTCTCTTTAAAAAGGAAGGGATATAGACAGGAACAAAGCTGAGGTTTATAGAGGACAGAAAAAAAGATACATGCATGGAATGAGCCATCTAGTTTGCATGACCATTAAGCAAAGTATCGGACAAAGAGAGGATAACTTTCAGATTTCCTGAGCTAACGGCACATCTCATTTATCCCAGTGTAGGCAAAATGTTTCCAACTGAAGATCCAAACCATTCAGTCCCTGTACTTGGCAACCTGCCTTTTGCTTGGAAAAGGGAGAAACAGAGCAGGGTAAATATTGCCTCATGTCACACTCCAAAACAGACAACCATTTTCCCCTGTGTTGCCAAACCTCTATTCAAGTCCCATGCTCCAACTTTTAGCAATCAGTCATGCCACTGCTGCTAGAGACAGCAAGTTTAGCTGCAGTCTTCAATACTACTTCCACTCCAGTGAATGGGGACATTATTGCACATATCAAGTGCATCTACCCACACCAAAAGGATACAATCCACAGACCTCATTGAGCATCAATCAATTCTGAATTATAAAAGAAATTACACTGCCACACAATACTTCTTTATGACATAGAGGACAAAAGGTGCTTTGTTGGCACTTACACTTTACACTTTAAGCCCTTCATCAAAAAAAACCTTGTTCTTCCCATTGCACCATTTTTGAAAAAGCCAGTAGCTCATCGCTATCAGTTCCAGTGGCCTTGTACATTTTACAGGCGGTTTCAAAACTCTTCCTGGGTTTTTTTCTGGGGTGGGATGGTGGTGTGTTAATTCCTTATAGATACCAATATATTTTTAAGTTTTTCTTGTGAAAATAACTTTCAACTGTATAATCAGAATTCTGTGGTCCTCTTCTTTTTTTTTGCCAAGTCTCCCTTAAGCAGCAGGTCCCCTTCCAAGTCTTCAGGCTTATTTCTAAAAACTTTTTTCCCCCACCAGGCTGAGAGTAAATATACATGGCTCCTGTATTTACCTAGTGCTACAATAGCTATCTGACTTTTAATGGGTAGTAATCAAAGACTTAAATATTTCTTCAAGAAACTTGGCAAACAGCTCTTCTACAGAATGAGACCTTTTCTACTACCCTTACATTTTAATCAGAAGTGTTAAATTGTAATTATATCACTACCTAACCTTAAATTTGAAATATTAGCTCAACTTATTAGTGCAACAGCATTTTATGAATGACATTTCAAAATTTAATAGAGAAAGAAAATACAGCTACCAGTAGATTAAGACATGGTCTGCTCCTTACAGCCTGAAATGGAAGTTAAACACCAGAATTCAGGACTTAACAAAAATAAACCATCACACCAAACTCTGTTGTCCCGCCACAGGAAATCACTTTGAAAAGCAGATACACAAATCCCACACTTCTATACACAACCTTTCAGGATCTCTGAAAGGAACTTCTCTTTCAAACTGAAGGAGAAGAAACACCCTGTGAAGGGCCTGGGCAGCGACTTGTTCTACGTAAGTAAAAACTCATGCAAATCCATCATGGCACATTACCACAAACACACTCAAGGACTGGGACACATAATTACTGGGTGCACAAAATCAATGTGAACTGCATAAGCCATACCACGGTGGCTGATGACTTTGCAGAACAGTAAGGAAGGGCGTACCCTAGACATACTTGCAAAGAGCACTCCTTGTCACAAGGATCACTGCAGCTAGCATTCCTGGAGAAAGTGAATACTTTTCCATCCTGAAAGTGCACATAGTAGAAATGCAGTATTAATATTGAATGCATTCCTACTTAATTTCCATAGCAACCAATGAATGATAGTCATGACATCAGCAATTCTCAGCCATAAGATGCTCTGTAAGAGATTTAATCGTTATACCAGAAATTAGCCACCAATGCTTTAAAAGAAAGAATCCTTGTGGGCAGAGTCCACACACAAAGTAACATAAAATAAAAGCTCAATCCAAATAAAATACTTTCAGGAGCTATTGGAGAACCCCTTAACACAAACATTTTTAAATAGAAGTATTGCTTATATTACCATTTTCGGAAAAAAAAAGATGAGATGATGGTATAGCAAGTAATAAAAAAAAAAACCACTTTCCCTCTTCACCTCTGGGCTTTATGCTCTCTTTCACAGACGGTGGTATTCGGTAATCTCAAGTCAAACAGAAAGCAATCAACACAGAAACAAGTTAAACTGGCACATAGCAAAACACCCTTAGAACTTGAAAAGTGCTTGAGAAACTTTACTCTTTTTCACATTTTAAACTTTTTCCAACTTCATCTAAAAATTAACAACTTAAGTTACCATATCAAGTGTTTTTGGTGAAGCTGTCCTGCTGCCTTCCCCCAAATATACGCTATTGAAATTGCTCGTAAGAAAACATCAAGGGCTGATGTATCAGGTCAGAAACAAAACAGATCTACCATCCGTGTCCTAGTACAAGAAACACTGCCTTGATCTTCTTTCTTTGTTTTCATTTCTTTCACAAATACTTGGCTGACTCAGTTTTCAAAATTTCAAAGTTCAACAATAATAGCTGGCAAAAAGAAAGATCCTTCACCCAAACGCCTTCCACCTGGACAACTCACTTGAGCCAGTTTTGTTTGTTCAAGCCTGGTAATATGCTATTACAGACTCTCTTCCAAACAGACGCAGCTACACAAATCACTGAAGTTCCCTCTGTATCAGCAGATGTTCACATGCGCTGTTTTATTTGCAATAACAGATTAGGTTCTTCAGATTACATTTGAAACTAGATGGACGCATGAAATGGCTTACTGTAAGCCTTGGCCAAGGTGTCCTGTGCTAAGGAACTAGCTGCCACGGAGAAAAGCACACCACCATTTCCTTGGTATTTTTCCTAAAGGCAGCAACATTCCTCTTTCCCCCTCTGTGTAAGTACTATTCTCTCTACAACTGGGGTATTATTTGTAACAGTGAGACTGACTATTTGGCATCTGCATGTGTAGATATGCTTCTGGAATTGGTATTGCTCAAGAATTAAAGCCTGAGCTCCACAGTGAAATGCTGTCTTGCTACTAGACATAAGCTTAAATCCAGAAAGCCTGGATATGTCTTAAAACTGAGCTACTTTTCCACTGACTTCTGTAAGATTTACATCCCAATGTTCAATACTTTATTTCTCTCCTCTCTCACACCAATGCCCCTGCTTTTTTAACTTATCAGTTTGAAACAGATATTTGCTTAGACAGAACTGCAGAAGCACAGACAACAGAAACTCCATGATTAAGCATCAACAAACTAAGCTTAATTCTGCTTAGTCAAAGCTACAGGTTAGTTACGATGCTAGACATGTCCTTAGGGTCCAACTTCTTCCACTTCCCTAAGTCACCAGAAATGAAAACGTCTCATCAACCTGTTAAACCCCTCAAAACAGGAGCTGTAACAGCCTATGACTGCTAAATGTCTCTGAATAGCATGGGTCAAAAGAATCTAACTCTAAAAACAAAGCCGTATCTATACCAGTCGTTCTCCATGTGCCTTCACATCACACCCACCTAAGAGGCATACTGTGCATTTCACTTACTGATTCTCATATCATATTTATCAGTGTGAACAGAAACAACACTGTGAGGGAATAACAAACATTTCCAGTTAGGACTACTGAAGACGAAGTAGCAAAGCTCAATACAGGATACACAAATGCTATATTCTTCATATTCTCACAAATCCCTAAAACAAGGCAAAGAAGGAACTCGGGAGGTTATGTAGGACAGCACTTGCCTCAAGGCAGGATCTACTTCCACATCTACATCAGAGAAGTCAGCCTTAAAGTATTATGACATTTCTGTAACTGGAGATCAACAGGGTAGACCTTCTACTCTCCAACTTACATGCCTCACTGTTAGAAAGGGAGGTTGTTTTGCGAGTTGTTGCTAATGCCTATCCTCAATTTCCCTTGATGAGGCTTAAACCCACTGTTTCTCCTAGCCCCTTTACAGCTTCAGGTATGTACCGTTAGACCTAGGTTTTCGGGTGTTCGCTCTGATGTGCGATTCCTACTTTTCCAGGAGTTCGGTGTCAGTAAGTAAATTTAAAATTTTCTTTAAAAAAAAAAAGAAAAGAAAAGAAAGTGTTGATAGCACAAAGTTTTATAAACACACTGCACAGGCGCACATGGTACCTTTTCTTCAAGTCCTGCAAAAAATTTAGTTTCCATTTATGACACTGGAAATCCCCTAGTTTTAAAAAAAACAAACCACCCAGAATTAAAAAGTATAACCCAGTGAAAACTTTTTGATTTCCAACACCTAAATTACATTTAAAAGAAATATTTCTGCAAGGACATCCAAATCATTTTTATGGCTCTAAACATTAATAGTCATATCTTTAAAACAATTTGAAGTTTACTAAACAATTTATGAATTTTACCTTGGCCAAAGACAGGAGTGTTTTAAAACTGAGTAAAAAGCTTCATTTAAAACTTCTTGTTTGCAATGCTATTCAAATAAAACTAAGGGTTGGACACAAGTGTGAAAAGTTTAATGATTAGGGATTGCATCACATTCCCTTTAATCGTGACAAGAATACATAGGAATATATTGGAGGCAAGTCTCGCACCTTCTGTTATCATCACCATTCTTTTATAATTAGCTGTCTTCAAGCTTTTTTCCTCTGATCTTAAATGCTGCAGGATTTTTAAAATGTACCTTTGCTTGCTGCTGGGTTAGCATTCGATACAAATGGTTATTGTTCATTGCTAACATCAGTTCATGCCTTAAGAGGTAGGGATTTGTAGTGTTTAACGTGTAAGGCTGTGCAACATTTCAGAAATCAGCAGATTTGTCACATTAACTTCTTAAAAATACTTAACATAGTTTCCAACGACTATTCAAGCATCTCAAGCTTTCACAGTCAAAAATATCACATGCCTAACTTAAAGGCACTTCAGCATCAACATGCTGGTAAACTCTTTCACAGCTACTATTATTTCAAACTAGAAGTGCATTTAAGACATAAAATAAAAGCCACAGTTACCTGTGCTGAGTATCAGTCTTTCTGATCTGAAGGAACAGAATGGCATGGCAAGCTGTATTTATAAACTGACTAAAAATAAGAAGTTATTTTTAACATGAGATTCATAAATTTGACATTAAGCAATAAAGTTCAATATGTAAATTCCAAAACTAAAGAGGACAACTGGGCAGATACTAGTGGTGCGAGAGCACACAGCAAAGTGACAGAAATGGTCTATTTCCTACTGATAGCGGTTTCAGCAGGGCCACGTATGGCCTAATGACGTAACACGCTGCCGGGTCACAGGGACCCCAGGCACGAGAACCGACACTCGCAGGTCCCGGTGAGGATACGCTACAGGGCTCAGTGCAAGTTGTTCCCTTTTCTTCTGTCTCTGCTTCAATACAGAGCAATACGGTGTCCTCCAAACATCTCCCACCAAAGCAAAGGGTAGGTAGGAAACAGCTGAAGAGTATTTACTCTGAAAAGTCAATTCTTTTATGTGTGAATGTACAACTGCATCCATACAATTTTTATTTGTCAACACTAACACAGAAATCAAGATTCATTGGAAAGGCTAACTCACATGACACCAGGCACTCAGCAGCAAATCCTGGACTTCAAATTCAAAAATACAAATGTGGTTTGTTACTCTTCCACATGGACTTTTTTCACTGATATGTTTAGTTTTCCAGTTGGAATAAATGGAATAAAATATGCAAGTAAACTTGCAGGCTACAGGCAACAGTAGCCTTAGACGCATTAAGGTCAAAAGAGACTCACCACCAGAAACATGAAAGTGACAGAATGAAATTAATTAAATTAATCCAAGATATATGTGACTGTTCCATCTTCTAGAACCACAGGTAGCAATCAGCTGTTAATATTCTGTTTAACACATCCAGTTGGTTAGAACCACCAAGAACTTGCAAATGTTTGGTTTGTTTAGTTCTGTTAAGTAGAGGGAAATGACCTAATTTTTCTGATATAAATTTCACAGGCCAGTTACTCTAAAGTGCATTTGTATGAATAAGAACTACTTACCCAGAGGGACATTCGAAAAGGCATTTCAGACAAAAGAAGCCCTAGTGTCAAATATTTTAGTCATTAAAACATAGAACAGCTGCATGTTCTCAGTGAGGTAGCGTCTGGAACAAGAAAGCAAGTTTGAAAATGTGTATGTCAATGAAATTCATTTTTTGCCATTATGATGTATAAAGATTGTGTAAAAATAAGTTATAGCACTGATAAGCGCAGCTATCATGTCTGTTAAAATAATCTACTTCTGAATAGTTTTAAATACAATGTCTCCGTCGGGCATTTTATCTGGCACAGTTTTCCTCTCAGAGGGAGGATTCACTACTGAAACACAGTAGTTACTTTTTAGTTTGTTAGGACAGTGGAAGAGAATTCGCCCCTGAAAATACACTTCTGCACAGATTTTCCAGCAGCTGTAACAGTGCCACATTTAAGACTCAGAGGCAACTCTGAGTATATCTATAAAAGCTGCAATGTATTATGCCTCCACTTCACAAAAGTTAGGAGAGCAATACCGTTATGTTCCCAATGGAATAGCAAAAGTCTACAAGTCACATTTGTCTAAACACAAGTTTAACATCCTTTTCATACCTTTGCGGATAGATAGACACCTGTCTCTCTGCTGATGCGGTGGAGTGTAAAAAAAACTATTCAGTTGTACGCTCCAGAATCCTGGCTCTTCTTTCAATGCAACTTCAGTGGATTCAAAGCAGTTTAGGCAGAAGAGCACTGCAGGAAAGTCAGCAGCCATTCCAAGGCCCTATTTTGTATGTGTCAGATTACCACCTCAAGCATGGTTAGATTTCCAACGTGGTGAAGAGCTATCTGTAAATACATGCTACACACACTAAGATAACTGAGAAAATCTGAGCAGTAGCTGGTTACAACACAGCCACTCCAACTAGTAGAAAAACACAGACTGTTAAACAAAAAAAAAGAAAAAAGTGTTATTGCCTAAAAGTAACAGTACGCGCCCAGGATTATCGCCACCTCCAAATTTATGAGCACAGCACTAGAGAGAACCAACTGTGCATCAAATCCACTTCCCTGAATTTTAAAGCAACAATGTAATAGGAATTTTGCCAATACTTTTCACAGACCATCTTCTCTGCTGAAATAAAGATGATCCATAGATGCATCAGATTTGCTCAAAATCCAACAGCACACTTACGGACTTTAATTAACAAAAAGGATCAGCTGTGGATGTAGCACAGGAAAAGCTTCAAGAACCGTGCCAACATAGAAAACCTTTCAACAACATTAAATCTGTTTGCAGTACAGCATCCTCAAAGCACAATGAGTGAGCAGCTACTGGAATCCCTGTCCAACACAAACAGAACAAAGCCTGGAGGCAGGATGAAATCCTATTTGCAACGTGATTTTCAAAGTGCTTCCACATGTTCTGTAATATCTAAAAAAGGATAAATCTGTGCTAGCACTCTACAAACACCTCAACTCTGGGCAAAATATAAATGCCCAAAGGCAAGAAGTTAAAACACACACAAACTTAACACTACTTAAGAGGGTGACATGTCTTTCACCCATCAAACTTTCATGATCTTTCTCTTTTACAAGAGAAACCGAGAGCAAATATTCCCTACTCTGCATTTGCACTAGTCTTCCCCCTCCAAAAGAGTCTTACCTAAATAAAAGAGCAAACATTAGAAGAAACAAAGCCCTCAACATGGCTGCTACTACATTAGTTTCATGTATTTTACTTTCATACAGAAAACCTTAAAGACGGCTGTAGAGACATTTGTTAACAATTCTCAGGTCTTCACCTACTATATAGGCAAAATCTTCGTCATCCCTGCAAAAGCCAGACTCCAGACTTTCTACTCAGCTATGCTTTGAGCTCCAAAGAACCAGGGCCAACGATTTTTAGAGAGTGGGCAAGGCAGAGCATAAAGGATAAGGACAGACTAGCCCCCCCCACC
>NW_009220683.1:4804-9614 GCF_000690835.1 Fulmarus glacialis | reverse complement strand
CCAACGCGTACCTCCGTTTCTCCATCTGGCATATAGGATTTGCGGCCGTGCCGGCTAATGTGCTGGGCATTTAGAAGTTCTCCAGAGAACGGTGCTAAATGGTTGCCCATTTGTGCCTTCTGGATTCTGTTTTTATTATTAAGTCCATAGCAAGCTACGGGGAGCTGGTGACCTTCCTAAAGCTAGCACTCTATTCCTTGTCACTATGACTTCCTTGTCTATTATTCGGGAGATGAGAGATTAGGTTTGGACTAGTACCATGTTGGGGTACTACCTGGAAGGTGGTCTCAGCAGCGTCTTAGAATTATTAATCAATCAGTTTTGTTTTGCTGATGTACAATGAGGAATGGCTCCACCATGCCAGCTGCTGTACAGACACAGTGGGAAGAAAGGCATGGACCCTCAAAGGATTCACATCCAAGCAGGACATGGACAGGGGGTGGGAGAAGAGACCTGAATGCAAGCAGGGTTACAAGGGCGCTTAAGCTCTGTGGGGTAATTTTTTAGCTAGGTTTTCTCAGAAGGCATTCAGCTAACCAGTGAGGTGAAAGCAACATTGAGGGAAAGGCAGAGGAGAGGCATACAGCAGGAAGAAGAGGGACAGCAAGTCCAGAAAGGTTGGGAAGGTGGCACTGGAGAGAGGTCCAAAGAGCCAGCCAAGCCCACCGGGGGCGGCCCTGATTCCTTGCCCCTTGGCCAGCACTCCCACTGCAGGAGGTAGTTCTGCTGATGCTGTTGCCCCAGGCTGTTCACTTTGCCACCTGTAGAGGAGGTTTTGTGGCTGCCTGTCAGCTGTTTTATGCTATCAGGGGCATAAAACACGCTCTCTTCATGCAGGAAGCGTGTGGAAAAGGCATCGGAGGTGATGTCTGCCAAAATACAAAACAAAAGGTATGTGCCTATTATGCAAAGAAGGCCTGTCCTATTTGAATCTGAATGTCTTACCATGTCAGCTGGAAATGCCTCTTTCTCTGAAGTATTTCTTTACATATTCTCCCTTTCCTCTTGCCTCCCAGCCAGCTTTGACTTCAGATTTTGCTCAAGGTCTCCCTGAGATCTGGAGGTGTTGAGAAATATCATCACCTTGGATATTCTTCAATGAAGGCTTCCATTTAGGACTCAGATTTAGGCTTTAAAGAAACGGATTTCCAACAAGCACTGAAAAGATGTCCATTATCCTCATTTTTGAGTAAGGCGTTAATTGACATTTTTTGCCCTCTTGTAGCAGTGTTTCCTTATGGTGCTCTAAGTCCAAATGTGACTGCGTCAGTAATCAGATGCTAAAGAATAAACCAACTTAGGGACAGAAGTGAAAATTAATGAAGCTCCCCATTCATATTAAGGAAATCAAGGCTGCTGACGGAAACTATAGAACATTTGCATGCCCCCCAAGGCTTTAAATTGGAATGTCAGTACACAAAACTAAATGGACTTTTTGACTTGGCAGCACTTTTCCACCAGAAGATTTCTCACCTCTGCTGCATTGCTCCTTTAGCATATCATACTTAACAAGTCTACCTACAGCCTGGAGAACTTTAGCTAGTAAGAAGGTTGGCAGACCACACTAGGGGAAGCAGTTAGGGAAAGGAAATTCCCATCAACACCATGCTGCTCAGGGAAAGGGGATTTGTATAGGTTATGTAAAACTGAGACTAGGGCAGAGTCAAGGATCCCTGTAATCTTTTCCATAAACCAGCATGATTTCATGTGGTAGAAGCCAATCATAGTGATTTTCCCAGTAAGTACTTAGCTGTGAAAATACAAAATGTCCTTTTGAAAATTCTGTTCAAATCAGATGCTTTTTCTTACAGTTTCATTGTAAAAGATTAAGATGGCTCATAGAACTTTGTGTGAGAAAATACAGGCATGAGAGCATGCTACACAATGTCAGTATTTCATAACTGCCTTTCAGAGATACACAAGGAGGTTTCAGAAAGCACAGGAAAAGTAAGAGGGAGAGCCTGTCACACCATGGAGACTCACTAGCCAAATGGCAGGGACATTCAGGCTGAGTTTCTAGTAACACTGCCTCAGCAGCCAGGCCAGTCAGAAAGTGATGTGTAACCACATGATTTTGAGTAACCTCCTATATCCTGGCACATAGAGGGCCTTAGGAAAATAGACTGCTGGTCTCTCAATGGTGTATAGTCTTCCACAGAGGTGAAGACTATAGCCTATGGACATGTGTGTTGAAGTTAGAACATCTATCAGAAGAGTTACCCTTCCTGCAAAATCAGGGAATATTTTAGCAGTTGTTTTTAATTCTTTAAATCAAAGCTTTAATAAAAGAACATGGATAGCAAATCCAGCTGAGAAAATTAGACTATCCTGAAAGTTAAATCAGAATAACAGCTGACTCAGATGCTCTTCATCTACTCCACATAAGTATCAAAAAGAAGGAAGGAAAGAAGTAAATGGCCATTTAACATGTGGGGTTTTTTTCTTTCCTAAATGCCATCCTGAACTCCAAAGATTTGCTCTTCACCATTTACAAGGTCTTGGCTTCCTGTCTAAGTAAAGCACATTTGCAGAAGGTTTGTTGGTTGAAGGCTTTTTATGCACTCTTTAGAGATAGTACTTCTTTTAAAATTCTGTGCTTGTTTTTACTTTTCCTTGACTTTTGTTTCTTGTTTGGAAAAGCGAAACCATTTCTGGAGATTGCTGGTAATGAAAATAAGGGCTATAGATACTCCAAACAAAAAGCGAGGGCATTTTATTCTTGACCCAGAATTAAAAACAAAGACGTACTTTCGTGTAATGCCTGATACAGAAAACACTGTGCTTTTGACTGGCATTTGAGCCTTCCATTACATCTCTGCAAGTGTCTTCAAATGAAAAGTCTGAAATTGTTTCAGGAAATTGTAATAGCCATGTAATAGTTTAGGATTTAAGATTGCTGTAAAAGTCACATGATTAAAGAAGTCATTTGAATAACTCAGCTAATGATACTTAGTGTGTTACAAGCTTCCAAGACAGGAGGATTTACCCTTTGCTTAGTGAGCAGCTACAGCTATACATCTTTGCACATTTTATATTCCCTGTCTCTCAAAATTTCCTCATCTGTCTTTGAAACTGTAGACTATATGCTTTGTACTGTAAACATCTTTACAACCACATTTTCTTCTTTCATCACATTTTTTGTCTTAGTGCAGTTAATAGCCAAAGTAAAAGTCCACAAACTACAAAGAAAACAAATTCTTTTAATATGAAAAAAAGGTGGAAATACATGTTTACTATTATCATTCTTTAGTCCTGACATTAGATCTCTGCTTAATAGATTTTTTTTTGTAATTATGTAGTAGCATTAGTACTTAAAATTAGAAATTAGGAATTACTAGTGAAGACATAATATTTCAAATATTTGTCAGCTGACAGTCACATTGAAAACACAGCTGCATGCATGTAGGATGCCATAAAGCCTCAGAAGGGATAAGAAATATGTAAAAAAGAGATACTTGTTGGACAAGAAGAGGAAATAGGAACCTCTAGACCCGTTTGCAACACAGGAGGTATTTATTAATATTGACAAGGGGCCAGAGTTTGATGCAGTATTCCTCCTTACTGCCGGCCATTTAACTTTCTTTTCAACACTTATGTCAATTTTAACTGGAAAAATTAGGCAGTCTTATCACCAAATGATCATTTCTGGCTCCTCCCTTCCTTTTCTCCCAGCTTCTGGCCTGTTGGGCTTTCTGGCCCAAGACAGTACAGCTCTTGCACCTTTGTTAGAGCTCATAAGCCTCCACACCACGACATCCACATGCACAGCTGCTCCTCTCTGGACAGACAACACAATCCACCCTTAGTCTCTTTGCACTCACTGAAAGAAAGATTGGATTGAGGGCAGAGGGCTGCATGGTGCAGAGCAGAACACAAGTTTAGAACCACAGCGCTACTGGAACATGGTAATTTTGGTATCTTCCATCATTAAAATTATTATAAAGTATTATAATACAGTAGGAATGAAGCAGAAACGACGTAGGTTTAGCTTCCACTGAAAGCTGGATAAAGAATTAAGCTCAGTCTTGCAAACTACCTCTTTAAAGAAATATAAACAACTTGTTATTGTGATAAAAGCCCAAAGTGGCTAGAACTGAAAAAGCTTAACACAACTTCCTTTCTGGTTTTTCACGAGAGCCATGTGCATCCAGATAACTTGGCTGTTTCTTTTGCATGGTTTCCTTGACTAGGTATGCATAACAAATAACTCTCCCACCTGTAGCTGAGATGGAAACTAGGATCTGGTATTTGGCAAACTTACCCGCTGTTCTTAGTGGGTAAGTTTGATGACAGCTTCCAATCAAGTTGATGCCTTGCTGGCTTTTGTTCAGATACTCTGAGTATGTACAGCAGCTCTATTCATTCCTGTTTAAACACACCCCAAGTTGTTTTAGGTAAACCATCACAAGAATCACCCCAGCTTAGGCTGCCATCATGTGTTCATGACCAACTGGTTTGAAGCCAGCTTGGGTATGTTGAACTGTGTCATATTCTCCAGTGGATGTTTGATGTATGTCAACAATCAGCAATAGCAATCATATATATTCCAGCAGGACTGAAAAAGAGTGGAGCTTCAGAAGAAACAGACAAATCATAACCTTAAGAGCTTTTAATCCAAGTAAAGAAAACAGACCCTTTTGAAGGATTAAACAGGTCACACAAGCAGAGCGAATCACATGATGACAGCAAAAAGTGGGTCAATTCCACTATTTTATTTTTGAGAGAGGAGTGGAAAAGAAAAGTTTTGTGGGTTTTTTCAGCTGCAATTAAGACAAAGCCTCAATTTGTTAGAGATTGAACGAACTGAAAA
>NW_009220683.1:0-4781 GCF_000690835.1 Fulmarus glacialis | reverse complement strand
TTCCAGGGTGTTGCATGGGTTTCAGATGGATATTATCTCACCCCTCGCCCCCAACCAAGGAATCCTCTAGAATGGAGGTTGCTTTTCATACCATGCCTCTATCGCATCCTACAAGTCTAGCTAGTTACCGGAAACTTGACTGAAATTTTATCGGATATAGGCGAATGCAATTCTATCATAATACACCAGACACCAGCTTATGCCATCTTTCCAATACGAAAGAAGGGGCTGTTAATCTGTTATAGAACATTGGCAGCTCTAAAGAAAATCCTGTGATTTTTTTTAGCTAATTCCTAGTTGTTTCAAGGAGATTCACAACTCTGGTTGTTATCTGGGGTTTTGATACACCTGATTTTAACATAGAATCATAGAATCATTTAGGTTAGAAAAGACCCTTAAGATCATCAAGTCCAACCATTAACCTAACACTGCCAAGTCCACCACTAAACCATGTCCCAAAGCGCCATGTGTACACATCTTTTAAATACCTCCAGGGATGGTGACTCAACCACTTCCCTGGGCTGTTCCAGGCCTGATAACCCTTTCAGGGAAGAAATATTTCCTAATATCCAATCTAAACCTCCCCTGGCGCAGCTTGAGACTGTTTCCTCTCATCCTATCACCTGCTACTTGAGAGAAGAGACTGACACCCACCTCGCTACAACCTCTTTCCAGGTAGTTGTAGAGAGCAATCAGGTCTCCCCTGAGCCTCCTTTTCTCCACACTAAATAACCCCAGTTCCCTCAGCCGCTCCTAGTAAGACAGCTCCCTTCACCAGCGTCGTTTCTCTTCTTTGGACACATATCCTCCCTGAGACAGGGAACAGATTTTCAGAGTTTTGGATTTCCTCTCCCTTGGCTGGGAATTCTGTGCCTAACAATCTTATCTACATGCAGGTCCTCTTTTTGTGTTAGCATAAGACACTAAGCAAAGATGTGAGTGGTCTATATTGTGGTGAGGAGAGAATGAACCCCCAAATTTCCCTTTGCATAGCATGTATATCATTGTCTTATCCTCCATCTCTTCCCTTTCTCTGAAACACCATATACAAGCTGCAAGCCCATGATGTGTTACTGGTCTAGCTAACGCACTGCTGTGGTTGCTTACAGTTACTATTAACTGCACAGCTCACCTGGTAGTTTTAACTGGCAAGAACAAACAGGAAAATGCAGGAAGGTAATAACTTGTTATGCTTTCCCGACTGTGTGTGTCTGCTTATATTCTCCTTGTATCGTGTAGTATGTGTTACTTGGTCTTTTCCTATAAGAGATATTCATAATGCAGTGCATTCACAGCAGCTGAGCACTGCTGTGCCAGAATCTTCAAAAGTTATTCGTCTGGCTGTGTCAGAAGGACCTGCTCTTCTGAAAGCACTATGACCCTTACCTTTAAAATTCAAGTTTCTTTCAAGTGTTTCAGGCTGGACAGTACAGAATTGACATGGACAGCTGCTTCTAGTTGCTTTTGAAAATCTTAGCCTAAGTTTTCATTTTCTTACACTCAGCAGCTGGTTTTGACATAAATAAAATGGATGTAAATGAAGAGTTAAGGGAAGAAGTAATTAAAGCTCCACCTTAGGTAGATGTTGATTTAAAAAGACATGTTCTTTGCTTTCAGGAGGGAAGAAGTAACAGTGCAGAAGATCACAGTGCTACTGATTCTGTCTGTCCACACTATCCATCTCCTGGACATAGTCATGCACTGACAAGTCCCTTGTCAGACCACAGTTTAGCACCTTTCACCTCTTTCCAGAGAGTATGATCTTTGAGCCAGCTGCAAACCGAACCAGATGATCTTGTTCCTTCTGTTCAAATCTAAAGCAGCATGACCTCTCTAGAAAGAAGTAAGCTCCTCATCTAAGCATTTCCCTAAACTTTGTGTATTAATATCCGTCCCTGCAGGGCTGTTACCATTTCTGCATAGCTTTTTGCTGAGGAGAGGGCCAATGAATTAATGTGAACACTAAGACCCTACTCCTCTAATGAGCCCCAGTACTGCCTCAGGGCTTGACAAGGACAAGAGGCCATCTTCACGGTGTCTGTTGTGGTTTAACCTGGCAGGCAGCCAAATACCACGCAGCCGCTCACTCACTCCCCCACCCCACCCCAGTGGGACGGGGAGAGAATCAGAAGGGTAAGAGTGAGAAAAACTCGTGAGTTGAGATAAAGACAGTTTAATAAAACAGAAAAGGGAGAATAATAATGATAATGATAAAATATACAAAAAAGTGATGCACAATGCAATTGCTCACCACCCGCACTGACCGATAACCAGGTAGCGATCGGTACTTCCTGGATCACGCCTACCATTCATATACTGAGCATGACGTCACATGGTATGGAATACCCCATTAGCCAGCTGAGCTGGCTGTCCTGATTATGTTCCCTCCCATCTTGTGTACCTAGCTCAGTCAGTAGGCATGGGAGCTGTCCTTGGACTAGGAGGGTACTTAGCAAAGTATATAAACACAAAAAACATCAGTGTGTTATCAACATTCTCCTCATACTAAATCCAAAACACAGCACTAGCAAGAAATTTAACCCTATCCCAGCCGAAACCAGGACAGTGTCACTAGAGATTTTGAGCAGCAAAGGGTAAGGCTGACTGGAGCAGGTAGATTATGGGCTGAGGCTTCTCCTCCCATCACATCTTTCTCAATAGCATTTGTCTCTCTGCTGGAGAGATTTGGGGCAGTGCTTACTCAGTAACACAAGTTAAATTTCATCCTATTTATGTAATATGTGAGGTCTGTGGGGGAGAAATAACCAAAAGGAGCATAAATTTTCCCCCTTTTTCTGCAGCTTGTGCTGCAAGATACTGAAAAACCATTAGAACATTTCTGGACAAAATATGTCAAGAGATGCACTTATGCTGTTGTAAGAATAATTAACTCTCAATGCAGCTGCTTCTAGCTGCATAGGTACTAGTATAATTCTGAATTTGTAAATATACGCTTTCATACACCCATGCTCAAATATGATTCAGGCTCTTCCTCAGCATTTTGTTTCAGTGAAACCAGCTGTAGATACACTGGTGAGCTTATCATAACCCAAAAGCATTTACAGGAGACAATTCAAACTTACTTATAATGACATTTTCAGAATGCACATAGGTTTTTAAGCAATGTGCAATACGCACAAAGAAAATCTAGTGACGCAGAGAACAATGAAAACAACTTAAGTGGGACACGAATTGAACCTAAGGTGCCTTCCAGTTGCTTTTACTACCTCTGGTCAGTATTTCAAGTTAAGAAGTAATTTGAGAAGTGGGTGTGCTGCAATATTCTCAAAACACTGAGGCTTTGAGGAGCTATGACTCATTGGACCACAGCTGTCTGAGGACTTTATGAACGTCACCATAAGATGTTCTTTCTATCTCTCTTGGGAAACAGTCAATTCAGAATTTTAAATTCCCAAGGGCAAGTCTTAAAGGTTTTTTACTTTATTTTTTAAATTACATTTCCGTAATTCCTATTTAAGATCTTTTTTTAGTTGAAGGCTTCAGTATTTATTCCTCAAAGCCTTTCTAAACAAATACTCGTAACTGCTAGAAAAATCAACTTTTTCTTCCTAGTAAAGGACAGGAATGCAACCATTCCCATTCCTTGCATCTATTTTCTTTTAGGTATGTCAGACACAGGAGTCACTATTAAGGCTAATTTTTCTGAGAAGTACAGGGCAAAAGCAGAAGGGATTTGAGACACCTCAGATATTATGTGGATGAACAAAGATACAATTTGGACTGAAAAACTCTGTCAGAGTGCAGGTATCAAACAGCTGAATGTTGCACAGGCTTGATCAGATGGATGGCCCTACCACATTAGACTGTCAGGTTTCAGCCACACAAATATGAGATTTATCAGAGGGAGAAAAACGGGTGAAGAATTCTCATTTTACTAGGATTGTGTGACACTAGCTACCAAAACGTTTTCTTTAGATTCTTCTATAGCAAAATACAGTCGGCATAGGTTGCTGTTGTTACACATGGTGCCTAGGGTATTGAACCAGGATCCAAGTCACAGTAATCTCACTAACGAGAGACCCTTTGACCCCAAAACACATCCAATGTAAGAAAACAAGACACATCTCCTTTACAATCAACTGAAACACACAGATAATCAGCAATACTTGACAGCTTGTTTAACAGCTTTCTTGATTGAGTCCAGTGAAGTCAACAGGATTTAAGGAAATGCAGGCATTCTTGGCTGAATTAACACCAAAGTCATAGAATTCTGTAGCACGCCCAGAAACTCTTCATGAGCTTCAGGCAGGCGCTCTAACCGTAGAGGGCTATAGCTCCTCACAGCTGCAAGGTGAGGGAACCTCCTTATTCTTCCATGCATTGCTGTGGGTTGTTTCTGTCCTCACTTTGCATCTCCTCAGCCAACCTCACAGTTCATAGTTTTCGGACAGCCCTCATTTTAAAACTGTTAACATGATGGTGATCCCCACTGAAGCTGTAAGATCATTCAGTAGTTTTAACTGGATTGCTCTGATGCGTATTGCACCATATTCCATACATAAACCGACAGCCTAAGAGGCTGACACCAGGATACGGTTCCTCACTACAGAGGCAAATCAGCATATGATCCTGCAAACACCACCACGGACAGCCCCCGTGCGCAGCCCTTCGTCAGGGAGGTGTCCACCTCGACGCTGCTCACGGCTCCCGCCCCGTCACTCTGAAGAGGCCCGCGGCAGGAGGTGCGCCAGGCCAGGAAAGAAAGCCCCGTCCCCGCGGCCGGCCCCGAGCTGCAGCTCGCGGGGAGGTGCGGCTGCGCG
>NW_009220682.1:0-5218 GCF_000690835.1 Fulmarus glacialis | reverse complement strand
TGTCCCCCCGGCCTCTTGGGCGCCCGGAGGAAGCCCTGCGCTGGAGCTGCCCCGCCAAGCGGCTCCGCTGCAACTCTGCCCAGTTCTGCAGCCTGGGGGAGCTCAGCTGATTAGCTTTGCTGAGGACGCGTGTAATTAAAGGGATTGGCTGGCAGTCCTGGAAGCAGTGACAAAGTGCAGTAGGTCTGCTAATGAGCCAGACACACTTTAAACACTAATTCACTTTATGACGAGAGCGCTGTTGCTGTTCAGATTAAGTATTTATCTGCTTGTTTAATACAAATCAATAAATGAATAACAGTTCGATGGAAGTGACATTTGTGGAACTCCGCAGTCATTTGTAACTCATGTTTTAATGTCTTTTCTAATGAGCAGTATTAGCTCTGCACAGCTCAGGCCGTGCTCTGAAAACAGTGAACCAGAGCAGACCATCCTCAAGAGCTTCCCTCAGCGTGCCGGCCCGGGGAGCACGTCCACTTTTGCTTTCCAAGTTCCCTCCTTTCCCTTTGTCAGGAGCAAGCCAAGAGGGCCGGGAGGCAGCCTGCCAGTGAGAGCAGGAGGCGAAGCCAAGCTCCGGTGAGGTCTCAGCTGAGTTTTGACATGGGTTGGGAGCCGTTTTGACTTGTTCTCTACCAACTCTGCTCTTTGCAGGAGCTGGAAGAGTTATCCCTAAAGCCTTATTTTCATTTTGTTTCTGTTACTTTGAGCTAGTGGAAGTTCTTGGAAAATGGGACTTGCCTGCCTGGATAAGGTGGGACTCTGCAGAGCCCAGTCACATGTTGCAGGCAAGGCCAGCTTCTGGGTGGGAAAATGCAAGAGAGAGTCCAGGAGTTTCAAAATCAGGGAAGGGAAGGACCCCAGGGTGCCATCTCACCCCTATTCCTGCGCCAGGTCCTGTCCACCCCGGCTCTGACAGACGTTTTTAGGGCAGTTCCTAAAAGGATCCATGAAGGAGCTTCTAGCCCCTATTGCTTAGCATCCTGCAGACATGGTTTCTGGAGCCGTGCCTCCAAAGTGTCCTAGAAAGGGTCCCCAGAAGAAATCATTTCCAGAAGGGCTGGCCTTTATGTACTCCAGCCATGTTTAATTTGCTGAATATTTCATGTTGTTGTGTTTGGTAGCTCTTCTAACTCTTCAAAAGTGAGAAGGCAAACTTTTAAATCTATTGTCTTGGGCCATTTTGCATCTGTTACCCCATGGCTGCAGTCCCAGTGCTGGAGGCACCATATGGCTCGCATTGTTATTAGAAAAGCAGCACACACGCAAAGAGCAGCAGGACTGAAAAAAATGGTCTGGAATTAAAATTCACCTTGTTGCTAACTGCAGACTAAATGACTAAGCCAGAGGGACTGGGTATCTCATTGCAATGGTTAGAGCAGTGTTTATTTCTCTTCTGAAGGAGCCCTGAAGTATTTCTGTATTATGTCTGATTTAAAAACATGGGAGTTCCACTCCAAGTGCAGCACAACGCTTCCTCCTATCGCTAATGAGAGCTGCACAAATATGAGAGTGGTAAAACAGGCCCTAAATAGTACTTAAATTTTTCATGATATGGGAAATAAGAGTGTCCCCCAAGGGAGCTGCCTCTGTTAAGGACCGGCATGGTGGAAATAATCCGTTCATGCAGCAAACCTGCAATTAGATAGCTGCCTGGGTGAGCCGCCTGTCATCCCCCAGCTGAACGTGCCTCAGCCCTGCGTAACAGGGCTGCAGACAGGGGCCTCCCGGACTCCACCTCTGATTCCATTAGCAATAAACGTGCATGGCAGAATAAAACACGTCCAGCCTCTGCGCTGCCGCTCTCTTCGGGCACAGCCCCTTCCCTGGGAGGAGCGCAAGCCCCGTCCCAGGAGCGAGCACCCCCCCGCTGCCGGAGCTGCAGCGTGGCGAGGGCTGGTCCCAAACTCCCACCCGCTCCCCCAGCACCATGTGGCAGCACCACGCAGGAGAGACGTGCGAGGGGCTGCGAGGGCTGTTTTCTGACCCAGTGAACACAAATAACCTGTGTGCGCACAGGTCTGTGACCCGTGCACCAAGACGGCTGTGCCTGAATTTCTGTTTCCCTCGGGTGCCGTTCGGGAGGGGAGCAGGACGGAGGCAGAAATGCTTTTGTGATGAAAGGCAGGAAGATCCCCAGCCCCTGCTCTGTGGCGGGTATGGACAGGTAGTTTTCCATCTCTGCAGCGAGGAGACAGGCAGCAGGCTGCCGGCACAGCTCAGTGTATGCTCGGGTAAAAGCTACAGCCCAGACCTCTCTCGTCGGAGGTAATTGCATCTCCCTGGCCCAGCCCGTCCACGGTGCTCGCCTTTGCGTGCAGGGTACACGTTTCTCTATGCTTTGGGTTGAATGCTTGAGTAGACCTGGGTTCGACAACCATATGGCATCAGTCGGAGGATGCTTCCTGCTAATGAGATCTCTGAGGGTTTCTGCTTTCACCTTTCTCCGCTCTCCTCCGTATTTATAACGGCTGGCACTGCCATCAGCATCTCCTGCTGCCACGCAGCTCTCAGGCACTCGCAGGGGGAATTTGCTGCAGAACTTGCTCTGCAAGCTGAAATTTGGCGTTAAAGGGTCTTCCTTCCTCTTTCAAGTTAAGAGCAGATTAGAAAGTTTTGGGGAGGGAGCACAGGAGTGAACAAACTCCCGAAGTGTGCTGTCGCTCCCCGCACTGGGCCAAGCAGATCCCAGGATCAAGTGGATCCCTTCCCGCACCGCCCTGGCCCTGCGCTCTCCCAGCTGCTCCCCAGCGCGTCCAGGCTGAGACGTCCTGAACTTGTGTAAAACGCAGAAACGCTGGCAGGTGAGCCCGGACCTCACCAACCCCGCAGGACTGCAGGGCTCTGTGGAAGCAGCATCAGAACCTGCCACAATGTTCCTTACCAAACACCAGACTGGGCGTTTTCTCGGCCCCTCGGCCCCCCGGGAAGGCAGTGCTGCCCGGTCCTCGGGGCAGGGACATTTGCTCGGCTGTAGGTGAGAGAAGGCCTTTAGCAATACAGCTGCCAACACCAAACGTTTCTAGAAATAGGAAATTTTCTTCAGGAGCTATGCTGGCAATGTTATCTGCTCTTTTTGAAGAAAGAAAATACTGCTGCCTCCCTTGTGCCCTTTTGACAGTACCCACGTGCCAGCGGTCCCCCCGTGTCACGGAGGGACCTCTTCGTGTCCTCCCCCAGCCAGGCTCTGTCTGGACAGAACAGGGCAGGACTTGGACTTCAGCTCTGATTTCCTCTGCTCCGTTTTATCCCTCTGCATGAAGGTTTTTTCCAAGACTCATAGCCGTCTTTGATCTCAGAATATTGATGTAAATATTGTATGATCCTGCCTCAGCCTCCAGGAAACCCAGATGTTCAATTGATTAGATCTTAACATTGAGTTCAAGAACTCTGAAAAGCACATGAAATAATAAACTTGTTCCAGTGTGAAGCTTCTCTGTTCAGGATCAAATTCAGGGTTAATTTGTTATTCTTGACAGCTATTGCAGGAGACAGAGCAGTTAAGTAAACTAATTGCAGGGTGGATTCTGCATGAGCTGAAGTCAACAGGTCACATACAATTAATATTCAAATCAATCTGACACAGAAAGGAGTAATAAGCTTCTCATATCTGTGGACTCTGTGCAACCAGTGAGAAGGATTGAAACATCTCACAGGAGGAAGTGGGAGGACTTGAGGACTGAAGCAGGGAAGCTGAGGTGACATCTAAGTGCAGCCGCCGTACACGTGCATGCCTTCGCAGCCAACAAGACATTCTGCTGAACACCATCGCTTCTGCTGGCCAAGACAGCTGGAGCTTGCTTCGAGTACCTTATGCGTAAGCCCAGCTTATATTTCAAAAGCAGAGAAAGCAGCTTCATTTTTATCTCTAGAAGAGACAATTAATCATTTTTGGTGTTAGGAGAATGATGTTCTCCCCCCCCAACAACCGAAATGCTTGTTAAAGGACAGTAGCAAAAGCTGTCTCTTACCTGGATGGGGAGCAGTGAGGTTTGAGTCCCGGTAGGGTTAACCCTTCCAATGACGGAGGGGTCCTAAGGCAAAGGAAAGTGGAAAAAATTAGGTATGAAGAGTTACAGTCATTTTTTTTAAAGCCCAGCCAGGGACGAATGTCTTCAGGCTCTTCACAGTCAGACGCAGTGAAATTACTTGTCCGCAGCTGCAGCAGGTGCAGTGAATAGGTCTGTGCAGATCACGAGCAATTACAGAATTGGGAACCGAGTTACAAAGAAAACAACACATTAATGAAAGCCATCTCCAGTTTACGCTCGAGCTGGGGGCTCTCCCTTGGCGCAGGCGACCCAGTGTGGGCGGCTGCCCCCTTCCAGCCCTGGGGCTCTTTCCCCGAGGGCTCTTCCCAGCCCGTGTCCTCCCCCACCTCCTGTGGGGTCCCTGCCCCTCCCCAGGCTCTCCCGGTCACTCAGTCCTGTGTGATGAGAATAATCCTCCCCACCCCACTGCAGTTCCCAGCTTTCCCCTGCCTTTTCTGCCCTGCGCTGGCATCGATAGTGGCAGCAGGTCTGTGTGTGCTCTGGAAGGAGCCTTCCCATTGTTTATTTAAGTGTTCAAATATCCTGTGCAAGGTCAGGATTTGGGTGTTGCAGCCCGGTGTCTGGGTGCCAGGGTCCCAGTGCCCCGGAGCAGGACGCATCGCTGAGGACACGGGAGATGGAGGGACCTTTCCCCAGCTCACTCGTGCTGTGGCCGCCTGGAGCACGAAGTGGCCGGGGCCGGGGGTGCGTGGGAAGGCAGCTGCCGGTTGCTGCTCTGCCACTTTTGAAGAGCAAGGAGGTGTCTTCGTTCGACTTCAGCTGTTGGCAGCAGCGACCTTGCTCTGTGCTGTCCTGAGCTCGTGGCTCTGCGCCGTGCGAGGCGCTGCCTCACTCTGGTGCCCTCCAGTGATTTCGGTGATTAGAGAACCGGAATGAAAGATCCCAGCTCGCAGTGCAGGGCAGCTCTGTGGCTCTGCTGGACACGGGCAGCAGTCTGCGGGAGCGTGACCTCGCAGGGTGTTTATTGCTCCTTACGCCTGCATTTGGAGATAGCAGGACGAGGAATAGCATGCTTAATTGTGGCAGCAGTGACAGCCTAAATTATATCATGTCTTACTGGTTATGCCGGCTTTTCTAATTACCAGGGAGCACTGGCGCGGTGCCGAGACAGGCAGCAGTCCGGGCTGACCTCCGAAGCGCCCGTTGCCTGCCTCATGCGAAGGGGCAGG
>NW_009220681.1:4498-7774 GCF_000690835.1 Fulmarus glacialis | reverse complement strand
TGGTCTTCTTTTTCAAGATTTATTATTATTTATAAGAATAGCATATATAATTATTCTATAATATAGAATATTATAGAAGACTGAGGGGTTCAAAGGCTTCTTTGTTTTCCCATAGGTTGGGGCAGATGAAAATCAAAGCACCCCCAAGGCTATTGTAACTGAATCTTGTTCCATGTTACCTCTTGCGTGAGCTAGCAAGGGCAGTGCAGCCCAATAAGCCTCCAGCCTGACTCGGTGCCGATGACCGGCAGCCGGGCTGGACCGGGGGCTTTGTGTCAGCCCCGCACTGTTCAATGAAGTTACTTGCACCTCATGTGCTTTCAGGGACACCTTTCCTATCGTCCCCGAAAGCCAACATGTTCCCAGATAGCATGAAGGGTCCTTAATGTAGTATAAGATCAGGTCCAGGACACTCCATTACCAAGGAGATACTTAACTAATGTTCTGCTTGTAGTAGGAGGTCACAGGAGATTTATCTGAAGAGATGCACATAGAAAGAATTAGCAGACAAGCCATTTCACAACCTCTAATACCCTCACCTTCTTAGCTGATCAGCTGAAATGCCTTAAGGGATGTATTTTACAGGAGCGCAAAAGTGAACTGGAAACTGCTTAGATCACACAACTCATGCATTTTAAATAGCAGTGTAAAATACCGTGCTTTACAAAAGCACACTGTGGTACTGAGCAATACAGACACGCTCTGAGTGGTGATGCTGGAAAAGTTGCAGGAAGTACAATAGAAAAAACCCACATAGAGCAAAACAAATCTGTGACTTACTAAAGTTTATGATTAAAATTTAAGGGCTGTTCAAGTTTTATTCCCCATAGCTGCTGCTCCCTGGACAAGAAGAGACAGAGAGAGACTGACCTTGAATAATTAAGCTGGTCTGTGGCACCGGATCAATTGCTGGTATTGGCAGAACTCCACAGTCAGGCATTTTGAAATGCAAGTGTCAAAGTGCATGTAACTATGGGGCTTTTGGTGCAAAGCAGCCAATATAAAGGAGAAGAGGTGAAGAGTGAGAGAAAATAGATTGTGGAATTTTGAGCACAGTCATGGGGGGGAGAGGGGGATGGGAAAAGTTTCAATTTCCTAACTAACTCTATCAGGGCAAAACTCGCAGCTGACAGAAAGCCGGCATGTTTTATTTGCTCCTGTAACCTTATAGAAGTCACCTGGAGCAAGCTGAATGTCTCCTGAGTGACTTAAATCCATCACCAGTTCTGGAACAGACTCTGAGCAAGTACCAGTCAACAGTTTAATTGAAAATAAACTTTGTAAATCTAGGGAAACATCTCTGTTCAACATCAATTACTGAACAAGTCCGAAAGTGTTTGAATCCAGGTAGATGTTCCCAGACGTTCCCAGAATCCAGGGAACGTCTACCTGGATTCAAACACTTTGGGGCTTGTTCAGTAATTACCCTCAGATCAGGTAACACAAAGGTGACTGTCCTGATTTCGGCTGGGATAGAGTTAATTTTCTCCCTAGTAGCTGGTATAGTGCTGTGTTTGGGATTCAGTATGAGAGTAATGTTGATCACACACTGATGTTTTAGTTGTTGCTAAGTAGTGCTTACACTCGTCAAGGACTTTTCAGCTGCCCATGCTCTGCCAGGTGCACAAGAAGCTGGGAGGGAGCATAGCCAGGACAGCTGACCCCAACTGACCAAAGGGATGTTCCATACCATATGACGTAATGTTCAGCATATAAAGCTGGGGGAAGAAGAAGGAAGGTGGGGGGGGAACGTTTGGAGTGATGGCATTTGTCGTCCCAAGTCACCATAACGCGTGATGGAGCCCTGCTTTCCTGGAGATGGCTGAACACCTGCCTGCCGATGGGAAGTGGTGAATGAATTCCTCGGTTTGCTTCGCTTGTGTGTGCGGCTTTTGCTTTCCCTATTCAACTGTCTTTATCTCAACCCGTAAGTTTTCTCACTTTTACCCTTCCGATTCTCTCCCCCATCCCACCGGGGGGGAGTGAGCGAGCAGCTGGGTGGGGCTGAGTTGCCAGCTGGGGTTAAACCATGACAGTGACCCACCAGAATGGGATGTGGTGAATTTTATAACAGCCAAGAAAGGCTTTATATTAATATCAGCCAAGGAAGGCTTTATATTAATATCAGCCAAGAAAGACTTCGTATTAATTTCAGGAGCCATGGGAACTCCTATTTAAATCTCTTCCCGATCCCTTGACCTACGACTGTGTATGTGGAAAAGCAGCATCAGGCAGACAAGATAATCATTGTGCAACGGTCCTAGAAGATGCCCTTGATACTGGCATTATTCCTAAGGCTCTCTGCCTTCTATTCAAAATTCAAGACCCCTTAGGTGGTCTTCCATAGAAAAGGCAAGAGATAGCATGCCAAGAGGATTTTTCATGCACAAAGGCCCAAGGTCCCATGCACCCCTGCCCAATGGCTCTCTCCACCCACGAGGAAGGTGGTAGGTGTTGGCACAGCCGCCACAAGGCATCGGGGACTTTGCTGTTCCTTCTTGCAGGGTGGCCTGTTCAGCATCTGCCAAAGAAGAAAAAAGCATGGTAACAAGGGAAGGGAGAAGACATGGCCGTTTCACTGCCAGTCCCATAGCTTTTATAGCAAGTTTTGTGGTGCCTGGTGCTTTCCAGAAAGCTCCAGCTCTGGAATCCTGTGATGAAACAAAATCAGCTTCCCCAGATTTAGTTTTAGAGCTCATAGTGAGTTACAATTTCCAGTTTTCTCAAGTATATCGTGAGGCTCCAAATTCCAGGAGGAAATCAAAAGCAACCCAAATATATTAAAAAATGAAGAACATCGATTCTTAAACTAAGAAGAATTATCTAAAAGACTTTTTAATCGATACATGGGGTGACCATTCTGTAGTGATCTGAAGACCTGGCTTAAAGTAAAGTGTGGGGCAATGAAGAAAGCATGATTATGGGCAGCTGCTGGCCAGATGGGCTGGGGAGGGAGGAGGAGGACAATGTCTTCCTCATGTTCTCCCAACCCATGACCATTCTTTCCAAGTACAGGGAGGATCCTGTACTCACTCCAGTGAAAATACAAAGGAAGGCAGGAGGCAGTTAGGAGAGCGAGGAGAAGAGAGAGAAGAGTTTCTCGAGACTTACGGGGCCGGCTGCTACACCATGCTACTCCAGCTCCCACTAATGCTGGCACATTACAGGCCTTTCAGCGCCTTTGTTCTCCTCTTTCCATTTCATGGGCTTTTGGTTCACGCAGCTTCTACGACGGAGTGAAAGGGAATCAGCAGCCCAGGCTCCCCTCCTCGGTGG
>NW_009220681.1:3904-4439 GCF_000690835.1 Fulmarus glacialis | reverse complement strand
CACATCCCTGTGTTAATATGCACCGACTCTGCTCTTGACGCACTCCATTGTAAATGATGTATGAAATGAAATCTCCTCGCTCGCCTAATGCAGAGAAGAAAGGCTCTGTAGGCAATGCTACAACATTCCCGTCTGGGGAAAAAGGCAGCGAAACCTCAGACTCCCTATGAACAATTTTTTTTTTTAAAGTTGTTGCTCTTCAGTGTTGGTGTTTCTCCCTTTTATTTTTTTTTTTACTGAGAGTGGGGATTTGAATTCAGATTTCACAGAGAAACCCAAATCACTTACATATATTTCTAAGTCTTTTGCAGCGATTGTGTGACTATCCCCATCCCCTGTCAGAGGGAATAGCAGCGGTAAACTCGTTAGCCCCGCAAAGCAGCAGAGGGAAAAGAATGGCTTAAAACCTGCGGGAGGGAAGAGGCTGGGTGCATGGGGAGCGGTGGCAGATGTTAAGCTTGATCTGGGTTTGAGACCTCCTTCCAGTTTTATATGAAGCTGGTTCAAAACCAGAACGAGTCAGCAGCCTCCAAAG
>NW_009220681.1:3541-3760 GCF_000690835.1 Fulmarus glacialis | reverse complement strand
AAGGCAACTGAGACATTGCAGGAGGCACAGAGAAAGTATCTGCTGGTGATAAATAGTCACGTACTGCTCGTGAAGCTTAGTATGAGTGTACTCCAGATGGACCGACCCCGGCAGCTCCTGGGCCCAGTGGGACCCACGTGCCCTCCGTGTGCGCTCCCAGCTCACCCCCGTTTCCCGCGGAGCCGCCCCACGGCTTGCTGCCCTGACTCGGCCCGCACG
>NW_009220681.1:0-3468 GCF_000690835.1 Fulmarus glacialis | reverse complement strand
GCAGAGGACAGGCGGGGTTAGAGCTTCTCTCCAGTGCCTTTTGGTGAGACCAGTGCAAATCAGCGGGCTTGGTCCCTGCTCTCCCCACATCCCCAACAGATACCTCATCCTCTCCAGTGTGACACTGATGCTGTAGAGACGATCGGGCAAAGCTTTGCAAGAATAAGAGAGTAACAAACCATGCTGTGGGAAACCAGCCACAAGGACCCAGCCGCAGCAGGTCCCACCCCTTAGGCCAGGTGACGGTCCCCCGTACTGATGGGCTTTTGGATTTCCTCTGTCCAAAGTAACAAACCCAGGCACTGACTGCCTTTGGCCCCTCTGCAGCCAGGACTGAAGGAGACCCCAGCCTTTGGGCTGACACGGGTTTGGCCCGTGCTCCCGGTGCTGCCCCTGCACGGCGTGGGCACTGCGCTCTGTTTTCCTCGGCCGTGCGATGCCTCCTGCACGCTGCCGTCACAGTGCTGCTGCCACGAGCAGTAAACTCTGCTTAGACCTTATAAAGCTTTAGTAAACTTCTAGGGATGTCATTTTTATAGCTGACAGATGAGCCACCTTGATGGATTATTAGACACTGTTAGCCATCCTTGCTAGACTTGATGTTACTAATGAGTTTTAGGGGCTTTGCTTTCATTTTTCTTTCTCTTTTGTTTGTTCTGAGCAGCAACTTTCAGAATGACAAAACAAAACGCTTCAAGGCAGCAGCTGGAGCTTGAAATTAATAATAAAAAGTAGTTGAGCTGATGTTTGATTGCAGAGTCATGCTAGCAAATGTGTGTGTTTCATACCACCGCGGTACTTGTGAGCAACGTGCTTTGCACCCCCATTTCCACGGAGCCGCTGCTGGGCTGGCACATCAGCACTGTAGGTGAGCAGAAAAGGGTCCCAGGGCTGGAAACAAACAGCTCAACAGCAAGTTTCCCTGGGCACCGCCGAAACCGATGACCAACACGAACAATGCCATAGCAACGAGGTCCCCCCGCCCGGCCCCGTGCCGACCCTCCATTCGCCTCGCCCTGCGCGGCACTGCCCGCTCCCGTCCTGCTAACCGCATCCGTCAGCCCCTGAGGAACCCACATGTATCGAAATACCAGAGACACGCTGCTACACCTGCCATAAATCCGCCCTTTTTAGGGATAGGAAGGTAAAATCTGTGTGACTTGAAAGTCTCTTAAAAAAAAAAAATCTCAAAAAGCCTAAAAGCCCAAAACCTTTGAATGGGCAAGCAGTTCTGGCATGAGTTCAGCTACAGTTGACCTCCTTGCTCCCCCTTATTCATGAAGCTAACAGCAAAAATATCCATGTTTATCTGAGAATGGCACCATTATTTCATAAAGCTGCTTTATTTCCCTTTCTCTTTCTGTATTGGAAAAATTCCCCAACATAAACCGAACATTTACTGCAGGCAGATTTTCTTCTCATTGTTCAAGGATAAGATGTGAATGGGAACGGCAGGAGGGCAGACACTCTCTCGCAGCCCCCCAGCCACTCTCCAGCTATATAAAGTGAAAAAGATATTTTGAAGAAGATCAAAACCAGTAGCAGGTATTCAACCACTTCCATGATGTGTCATATTATTTTGGCTGCAGACAGGTGACAGCAACACAGCACATCAACCCTTGCGAGCAAAATGAGATGCAACAGTTTTTAATCAAACTCTACTCAGGGAACATAAACCAGAGGAAAGCAGACCAAATAATAAGGGTGATTCTCAGGCAGGTTTACTTGAGCTGTGATTAATAATAATAACAACAATAACAATACTTTGTATTCCCAGACTTTGCCTTATCCTGTACTACGTTTGAAGCAGTGTCATCTTATTAAAAAAAAAAACAACCTATTATTCCATTCCTAGGACTTTGACAGGGACAAATCTGACAACTAAATAGCAAGGGTGGTCCTAGGTGGATGGCTGCATTCTGTAACATTAGGGAAAATTGAACCCCTCCGGTGTTGCGCTGCAGGCTGCTTCTGCTTACCTTTTGGAAACACATCAAAACAAGCACATTCAGGAGTTAAACCTTCAGGAAAACACACACGGGCTTGCAAATTCCTTCTTCTTTCAGGGCATGAACGTATTCATGACGTAGCCATCCTTCCTCCTATTTGGTACCACAGGTGGTAGCTCAAGCAGGATAACGCTGCTGGAATAAACATCTCAGGAGGCTCAGTCCTGGAAAATGTTAACTGTGTAGGGGCTGCTCTGTCAGAAGGGAGTTTGATGTTTGAGTGATATTGATTGACACCCCAGGGCGGGTTAGCGCAAGGTGGGCAGGGGACGTTGGTTGTGCTGCTCTCCATGACAGGGCGCAGCAGTGAGGAGCCCGGCCCTGCGCCGTCCCCAGGACCCATGGACACATGGGAGCAGAGCTTTGCTGCTTGCAGGGGTTTCTGGCCACCAGGAATCTCCTACTGTCAGTCCAGGAGGAGAGAAGAAACGCAAAGCCAAGCAGAAGGGGTTAACCCAGCACCGCATCCCTCCAAAATTCTCCAGGAGACTCCCGGGGTGGCACCGAATAAACCACGAGCAAGGCACGGACCAGCACCCAGAGAGGCAGGAGACAACTCGCTGGAGACAGACCCGGAGAGCTGGCTTTATAAACAGAGCTTTAGGGGCCCTTCATGTCACACAAGCCTGAAAGGATGCCGCCTTGGAGAGCCACCATTTTAAGCTCATAAAATTCATGCAAACAAAGCCGACGAGTACCAGACAAGTTCAAGCAGAGCACTGGAACACTCCCTGCTCGCAAGTCACCGCTGTCGTCGGGGGAAGGGGGGGGCGGATTTTCATCTCCCCACAAGGAAAGGGCTGGTGCAGAGCCCCCCTCGCTCCCGGCGGGTACCCGCGCGATGCCACCCCCCCCCCGAACAGAACATCAGCCGTCCCCCACGCAGGTGACTCCGCCGCTAACCTCATGTCAGGCACATCAAGTCAGATTGAGCCCGGAGGGCACTGTCCAATTATAAAGAAAACCTCAGAAAAGGTTTAGAGTTGGAGAGGGGCACACAACAGCTTTACGTGCAATCGCTCAGCCAAGCCCATAAACTTTGCAGACCCCGTTCCATTATAGTCATTAATAATCGTTAATCAGTTATTTAAAGTCATTCACATGAAAAGCGTCACACCAATCACTGCTTAAAAGCACACACTGTAAATAGCAGACAAAATGCACCCCCAGTGGAATGCCATTGACTGCATGGGCTGGAGCTGCAGCAGGGATAAATTGGCCTATCAAAAATACATAAAAATTTAGAAACAGAATTCGGTGACGTGTGGGAGCGATTTATCACGGCTATGTCACTTAAAATGACATTATCACTAGCAAACCCATTAAATATTATGGGCTCCGTTAAGATTCCTAAGGGGCCAAACAGCAAAGGAGGCGGCAGTGGCTGGATGGGGCAGGAGGGGATTCGCACGCTGTCCCGATGGCCGGGGCCGCCGGCGGGCAGCACGCTACTCACCCG
>NW_009220680.1:703-1225 GCF_000690835.1 Fulmarus glacialis | reverse complement strand
GGTGCCGGCCACCCGGGCGTCCCGGGGCAGCGCCGTGCCCGCCGGGGAGCCTGCTGGGTGCTTGGGTGAAGAGAGCGGGTTTTGAGCTCTGGAAAGGCACCGGCCATCCGAGCCACAAAACCCTGCCCTTGTTCCCAGCGGCACTGTAGGAAGGCCTTGGAAACGGGCGACTCGCAAGGCAGCGATGCGGTCTGGTTTGCAATCCCTTTAATTTAAAGACAGTGAAAGGCGCATTATGTATTTAGCTTCAGATCAGGACGCCGAGCAGGCAGCCCGCGTAGGAATCGCAGGGTCCGATATATAAATATTTAGACAGATATCCAAATTCTCAGGGCGTCCTAGAAATGTTTGCTTGTCAAGGGAAGTGGGATATATAACATCCAATTGAGTATATCTTTAAAAAGTAATGTTTCTGCTCGAGTCCAATGGTGTCTAATTCCCCCTGTGCAAACACTGGCTTTTAAAGTAAACACGTGTATAGAAGATTGGTTTCTCTGTTTTAAATGTTACTGTTGAATATGT
>NW_009220680.1:0-671 GCF_000690835.1 Fulmarus glacialis | reverse complement strand
TGGCCCTGCTATTAATCCAGACATAAATTTCCACTCTTCACTTAAAGCCAGAACATTACTGTATAGAGGGCTCCCTTTCACCTTTTTTTTTTTAGAGGAAGGGAGAGCTTTTGTGGCTTCTCTCCCAAATCTGCGCAGGTAGCTATAAATTTCCTCCGTCCTGCAGATTTCTCTCCCAGTTACATCAGCGACCTGATAAAATATTATTTCCCCCCTGCAACGAGCCTGGCTGCGGAGAAGAGCCCGTTCCTCTCGGTGCCGTAGGAAGCGGGAGTGATGGGGGAGGCGGCGCTTCCCCCTCGCCGGGCCAGGGGGACCCTCCGGGCCGGATCCTGAGGGGACACGGGAGCCCCCCCAGGCTGCGGCTGAGGGTGTCTTCCCCTCCCGGCAGGTACGCCTTCCACAGCTCCTCCTGGCTGGTGGCCGGCAAAGCCGACCCCGCCACCCCCGGGAGGGTGCATTACCACCCGGACTCCCCGGCGAAAGGGGCGCAGTGGATGAAGCAGATCGTTTCCTTCGATAAGCTCAAACTGACCAACAATTTGCTGGATGACAACGGGCATGTAAGTGTTCCCGGGGGAAGGTGTCAAACACGGGGCTGCACCGGGGGGAACTCCCCGCGCCGTGATTGCCGTGGGGTGCCCCTGCCCGCGCCCCTCCCCAGGGGCTCC
>NW_009220679.1:1514-1894 GCF_000690835.1 Fulmarus glacialis | reverse complement strand
CTCTGGGTGTGAAGGCTGGCTTGAAGTCTTGGTTCTTCGCGCAGTGCCTGGTTTTTGCCCCAAAAAGGGGGTTTTGGTCATGGCGAGGAGCACCGGGCGGAGGCAGGGGTGTGCGGGGGTCGAGGGGGAACAGGCACCCTTCCCAGCCTGCTTTGGGTCCCAGCATGACAGGGACAGGGCACTGTGCCAGCCTGGGCAGGGGAAGGGGAGAAGTGCTTGAAGCTTCTATCGGAACTAGTGTGGCCAGCAGGAGCAGGGAGGTGATCGTGCCCCTGTACCCGGCACTGGTGAGGCCGCAACTCGAATACTGTGCTCAGTTTTGGGCCCCTCACTACAGGAAGGACATTGAGGTGCTGGAGCGTGTCCAGAGAAGGGCCGCG
>NW_009220679.1:0-1346 GCF_000690835.1 Fulmarus glacialis | reverse complement strand
AGAGGAAATGGCCTCAAGTTGCGCCAGGGGAGGTTTAGAGTGGATATTAGGAAAAATTTCTTCACTGAAAGGATTGTCAAGCATTGGAACAGGATGCCCAGGGAAGTGGTTGAGTCACCATCCCTGGTGGTATTTAAAAGACGTGTAGATGAGGCGCTTAGGGACATGGTTTAGTGGGCATGGGGGTGTTGGGTTGACGGTTGGACTTGATGATCTTAGAGGTCTTTTCCAACCTTAATGATTCTATGATTCCATGATTCAGGCAGGATTGCAGGGCCAGCGGCTCTCCCAGCTCACCGGGAGTCACTTTCTTGCTCCTTGGCAACCAACCTGGTGCAGAAACCTCACCCGGGTGGACCTGGGGGGGAATCGCCCCGTTTCTGACCTGTCCACGCAGAGTTTTCTCTCCCGTCGTCGCTGCCTCAGGCTGCGATTTCCACCTCGGTGTCTCTCAGAGCAGCTGTGCTGTGCTCAGCCAGCGCTCGGGGGCTCTCTGCGTCCCCTCGCCCACACGTCCCCCTGCAATGGTGGGCAGGCCGCCCAGCTTTATCCACGTCCCATGTCTTTTATGTAATTTTATTGACCCCCCGGGGGTGACCCCGTGGTGCTGGCTGTGAGCGTGCATGTGCCAAAAGCACTCTTTTTAGCCTCATTTTTCTCCCATGCGTCTAAGACTGGGAAATAGGCACCGGGGTGGCAGCGTCGAGGTCCGGTGCTTCCAGGGGTGGCACTTTGTCGCTCTGTGACGAGAGGCACGCTGCTATGGCATGTCCTGTCACACCTGGGTGTCACTTTGGGCCTTGGTTGCAAGGCAGGAGCTGGAGTGGCCAGTGTGGGACTGTGGCAGGGTGGCACAGTGACTGGCAGAGAAGGTGGCCCGTCCTGCCGGGACCAGGCAGCCAGTCGCTTCCCCCTCTCTCTCTCTTTGTCCCCTCCTCTGCTGGGGACAGCCACCACCTCCACGTCCCCGCTGTCCTTCCCGTCCTGTCTGCCACCCCAGGCTGTTAACTCACCCCCGCCTGCCCGATCTCTGCCCGCCCAGGTTCCCCCGAGGATGGAGCCGGCATCGGTGAGGACCAAAGTCCCCTCCTTCCTGTCCGACCTGGGGAAGGCCACGCTCCGGGGCATCCGGAAATGTCCCCGCTGCGGCACTTACAACGGCACCCGAGGCCTGAGCTGCAAGAACAAGAACTGCGGGACCGTCTTCCGCTACGGCACGCGCAAGCAGCCCAGCGTCGATGCTGTCAAGATCATCACCGGCTCCGACTTACAGGTTTATTCGGTGCGGCAGAGGGACCGGGGACCGGATTACCGGTGCTTTGTGGAGCTGGGGGTCTCGGAGACGG
>NW_009220678.1:0-1565 GCF_000690835.1 Fulmarus glacialis | reverse complement strand
ATTATACTTATTATATATAACTGAAATCAAAATAGCCAGATAAGCCACGCTCTTTCCTACATCAGAATTTTCCTTTCACTTAAAACATAATGTCATAAAATTGTCCCATCAAAGTGAAAAACAAATATCAATTCTATTCTTCCATCTCAAGTTAACATGAAACCAGAAAATTGTTTTCTTCTCAGTCTATCTTACTGTATAGCACAAATGTAATACAATGGGTTATCACCATTGGGTGTGCTTTCAATCAATACAGCTGTATTCTAACCTTCTTTTTTTAACTCTGGGAAGAGCCAGACAAGTCCTTCTTGTGTGATATACAGGCTTACACTGGTGGCTATTAACAGAAAATGGCATTTGTTCTAGTCTTCAGTGGTACTGTAAAAAGTGATGTGAATTATAAAACAAGATGAATGGTTTAACAGAGGGCTAACTTTAGAGAAGAATCTTGCCATTTTATTGTTATTTTCTAGACCCCGCTCCAGAATTTCATGTCTGCAGGGATTCTTGTACTCACAAAAAACCCCGATGAACTGAAACCCAACACTGTTTATATAATTTCTTCCTAAAGATGACTTTTTCAGGAGTCTTAATTGGTATCCTGTGGAAGCCGGTGGCTGTTGAAATGAAGTATAGCATCAACCAATATTGATTAGCAGGGACAGAGTTCAGAACAGAAATTTCTTATTCGCAGAAATAAGTAGCTTGTACTCCCCTGATAATATAAAAGATTTGAAGACCTTGAAAATGGTGTCCATGAACCAACTAATGTACCATTGACAGGGTTGCAGGCAGCTTTTAAAACTAATGTAGAAATAGAATGGGAAGAAATTACTTATTTTTAGAATTTTTTTTAAACTATCAAAAATTCTAAGGGATTCTCTAACAAACAAAATTAATTTATCTCTTTTAACTTTTGTCAACATATTTGTTGTACGTATGCCATTTTCTGAAGAAAATAGGTTATCTGGTAAATTACAAATTGACCGACAAAAGCAAACATAGTGAGAACTAAAGATTTCTTTAAAAATCAACTGTAGCATTTTTAGGGGGTTGCTTTCCAAGTGATGTTCACTTTTTTGTTCAGTTCAGTTTTTAATATTTCACTTTTTTTTTTTTACTTTCCCTTGATCTAAACAACAGAATGCAGCTTCACAAGTAAGGACTATGTGAGGAAACCAGAAGTCCCCCAGAAGCCATAAGCCTAAGCAGCACATTCCATTAAAGGAAGTAGGATTTGTGCTTTAATGCAATCTGTCTCAAATTTGGGGTGACTAAGGAGAGAAGAGCAATTCCCTGAAGTGCAATGATGGCACATGTCTGTGCGAGTAAGAAAGGAAGAAGAAATGAGAAATCCAACGAAATTCTGATTTACTGGGCTAAGGAGGAAAGGGGTGCAATTTCTCCATGCTGTATCACAAAACATAGCATTAGACACTGGGGAGAGGGGTTGTAAAGCTCTGTTCTCACTGCCAGGGTAAGTCCAGCAGGACCAGCATGTTGGATGTGTCAAGGCAAAGGAGTTGTACTGAATGGACCTCAGGAGAATCATGCACAGCGCAACA
>NW_009220677.1:0-218 GCF_000690835.1 Fulmarus glacialis | reverse complement strand
CCCAGCGGGACACAGCGCGGGGCTGCACGGCTGACGACCAGCAAGAACAAGGTGCCGCGATGCCCTCGGCAGGCACGGATGTGCTCCAGCTCCGAAACAGCCGGGTTCATCCCCGCAGCAAAAGACAAGTGGGAAGGTAGCCCTGCAGAGCATGAGGGGCACGGCCCCCCGACTCGCCCGTCCTGGGGGTCTCCACGCAAGACGGATCCTCAGCCACC
>NW_009220676.1:1539-1771 GCF_000690835.1 Fulmarus glacialis | reverse complement strand
GCGGACGGGAAGAAAAGTGCCATTTAAGGGGGGAGAGGGGAATTGGGCATCATTAACCTGCTCCCTCGGTGGGGAGGGGGCCGGCAGGGACGGGAAGGTTCCCGATCTATAAAATAAAATACGGGGTATTCCCCGTGGAGGTTTAATGCGCACGATAATCAGAGTTAGTCATTCATATTTTCCTAGCCTTGCCTGCGTAATAAAAACTATTTAGTTTCTTGGCGGCGGGCAC
>NW_009220676.1:756-1460 GCF_000690835.1 Fulmarus glacialis | reverse complement strand
GCCAGCGGCGGGCTGAATGGATCGATGCCTCTAAATGCTTGACATGATTCTCTGGTAGCTGCGAGGTTTTTCAGCATGACTGCCTGAGAAGAAAGACCCCGGTGTTATCCAAAGCTGCTTATTGGGTACCGAGGAGAAACATGAACTGCTTTAGTTCTCCCTTTCAGCGGGGAAAGAAAGGCAGGCAGAGGAGCTTAGGAACATTTCTGCTTAGCAGGGGTGGCAGGCTCTGCTACAAGACACGAAATGATGGTAATTTCTCTTGCCGCTCCGAGAAACTAATTGAAGGGCATCTGCGCAGGGCCGGGGCCGTGCCGCAGGGCGACGCGGGGCCGGGCTTTCTCCGGCGCTTTCGAGGTGGTTTTGTGCTGCCATTTTTGCTCCCAGCCCAATCCCGGCGTGTGAGGGGCTTTCCTGGGAACGCTGCCGTCTCCCGGGCTTTGCTGCTTGAAGCGGGCACAGAAAGCCCCCCCGGGCAGAGCCGCGCCGTGGGGTGCTCAGCTCCGCCGCTCCCGGTGACGTGGATTTTTCCAAACGTTTTTTGGATGCCCTTTGGCTCGGCAAAGCTCGGCTGCTGGCACGGCTTAGCCAGGGCTGGGATGAAGCAGCTCCTTTGCTCCCCTAATGAACACCAGGGATGAGGCCCCGGCTCTGGTCATGCTGGAGGAAGCACCTGTGGGCTCTCGTGGGTGCCAGCCCTCGTG
>NW_009220676.1:0-343 GCF_000690835.1 Fulmarus glacialis | reverse complement strand
GTCCCCCGCCGCCTGCCGGTGGATCCCAGTTGCTGGGAGCTGCTGTAATTGCACGCCGCTTCCTCCCAGGGTTTGCCTTTTTAAACAACAACCAGCTCCTCCCTTTTTTCTGCCGTACTTTTGCAGTAAATAAGGTCAGGGGCCCCAGCAGCATCCCCGGGGCTCGAAGTGATGCTCAGTGCGGTGGTGGCCGTCCTCCAGCCGGGCTGGACCCCATCCCCGGCTCCCTAGCACGGTGGGGCTGTGGGGTCTCGCCCCACCCTAGGGGTTTCACAGTCTAGGGCAGGGCTGGATTTTGGGCTTGGTGCTGGCTGGAGGGCTGTTTGTGGCACCTTCTAAGCTG
>NW_009220675.1:0-22013 GCF_000690835.1 Fulmarus glacialis | reverse complement strand
TTCCCCCTTCAAACCTAGTTTAAAGCCCTCTCAATGAGCCCCGCCAACTCATACGCTAGAATCCTTTTCCCCCTGTGAGACAGCTGAACTCCGTCTGTCCCCAGCAGGCCCGGTGCTGTGTAGACCTCCCCATGATCAAAGAAGCCAAAATTCCGCCGATGGCACCAGCCCCTAAGCCACGTGTTGATCCGATGTTGATCTGCACTGGAGCCAAAACAAACCCTATGACATTCTGCCTGAATGGAAGCCTTTTTTCAGATTTGCGATTTAGATAATTTAGAGGATATCTATTTCACACAATAATCCTTAGGTTTTATAGCTTCAGATGCAGCCTAAACTAATTCTTCTCATTTAATTATTGTTAGTTTGTCATTAGTTATACGACTTCTTACCTCACGAATACTCTCATTCCCTGTAGCTGAGAATTCACTATGGATATGACAAAAAATAACAAATCTCCTGGGTTGAGACAAAGAGAGGTCAAACATTAGCAAAACATTTCTACAGGAAACACAAGAACAGATTTTTTTTAATGGCAGTTACAGAAATGGTATTGCTTGTCACAAATGGTTTAGGTCTTGATAACCCTGTCTTGAAGCAAGGTGAATGAACCTCTTGAAGTATATTCCACACCTAATCTATGCATTCTCTAAAGAAAAATAAGGTTGAAAGCCATCATTTTTGTTGTACTTGAAATATTTTCGTTCTTGTCTATTATGATGGATTATAAACTACAAGTTTAAAAACTGAGATGTATGTTCCCCAAAACATGGTCAGAGTTATTTCCTAAAAATATGTTTTAGGAGAAAAAAAGAAGTCTATATTCCAGTCTTAATTGTACTCAGGTGTAGAAATGCTTCTTTAATTGAAGTTGAGATCAGGTTTTTAGTAACACCTTACTGTGTGAGTGGAAGGCAGTCCCTACTAAAGATTTATATATTACATACAGTATGTTTTATTGCCTGATGGTGAATATGTTGAGGCACTCTCTATTAGTGGAAACTTGCTGTATGGGTTTTAAGTTAACAGTTAAGAGCTTTCCTTTGGCCTGTTTTTCCTTGCTTTCCTTGCGTTGGGCGGATGTCACACCAGTCTTAATCCCTTTTAAATTACATTTCTGATTATGGAACAGAATTGCCCGCAGTTCTACTGTACTATTAAGATATAGTCTGTGAGCTTAGTTCCAAGGCCAGGGTTTGGTAACTATTATCCTTAACAAGTCTATATAATAAAATTAATTTTAGAAAAGATTTTGTATGTTTATGTTCTGTTCTATTCTCTCCTATTTTATTCCGTTATAAATGTAACTTAAAACCAAACACTAAACTGTACCTAACACAAAAAATTTCTTTATATCTGACAAAGCTGTCAACTAGAATTCAAAAACTTTCTAACCAAGATAAAGAATCCTACAATTACCCATTTCTGTGGTGAATCACCATAAGTAACTACTAGAGCATCAAAATAAAATGTACATGAAACATTTATATAGAATTTTGATCAAAAACAAAGGACAGAGCAAGACTGTACATTATTTCTCCTTTTTTCTTCATTTTGGAGAGAATATAGAACATTTTTCTTGAAGTACTGCAACTTTCAATGCTAATAATTTTAATAACAGGCTAGGAACACGATAGACCTCATCCAAAGAGATACTGAAAACTACATTTTACCTACTTAGTATTTTCCTTTTGCTTCTGTCATTGTAGCACTTGGGCTCCCTGATTGTAATGGTAGTTCAGGCTCCTTAGGATCTTTGACATTCATGATTTTATGAGTTATGTCTACCAGTTCTTTGCTGTATCTTCTGTTTATCCAATGACTGTAGAAATGCTATTCCAGAGGGTTTATAATCCTTAAGGATAAATGTGAACAGCCGCTGGGAATCCGTAATGTATGCTCTGCTTCCTATGGACCTCTAGCATAGTAGGAACAGAAAAGTGCTGCTTTGTGAGGCAGGATCAATGACCATAATCCAAAGTCTCTGAGAAGCTATCATTTGAAAACAAGATTATGACATGAAAGTCAGATCCTTTGTGCTTCTGGAACATCCTGCTGTGAATCATCATTTTGGTTTAAAATCAACAAGAAAGTATCTTCTCATATGGAAATCAGAAGGAAAGAAATTATTCAAGGCATAGGTTTGGATCCAAAACCACTTCCAGCCTCAGTTTGAAAGCAAAGTATTTTGCAAGGAGATTGAACAAAACCTGTAGATTTCACACTTATAATACAAAAAATACCTGAATAACATTTTTTAAGAATAATATCTTTAAAAATTATCAAACAAGCTTAGAAGTCTAGCCGTACAATTTATGAGCATAATCTTTTACACAGAAACAAAAGAACAATTAGGAGAGACAAAGGCTTACATGAAGACCAAAGCACATGTGACAGAGATGAAGGAATGCTGTTTAAAAAGAAACCTCTGTTCCATGTTTTTGTTCCAAAATCTTTTTTTGTAATTAATTCCCATTTACTTAGCTCTACTCCTCTAACAAGCATTTCTCTCTAAATTAGGTCTTTCTAGATGAGAGGAAAATCCCCCTAAATATCCATATAACTGTATTCATCAACTTGCCCTCCTTCAAGTCATCTTTCTAAAGCTCAGGCTTTCAGTAATCCCTGCATATGACAAGGAGGAGATGGTAAATATAATTGATGTTGTCCCTTCTGATAAAAAATTGTGCAAAAGTTACTGTATTTATTGTTCTGTCTTTCTTACCTCCAACAAAACCACTTTCTAGATAAAAGACAATTCATTATAGGCAAATAAGATCTTTCAAGGAGACACTACTAGACTGTGGGACCCGACCTTGCTGTGCCATCTACTTGATACTGCAACATAATTTCTAAAAATAATAATAACAAAATTTAATAGTGAAAGTTGCGGGAATTAAAAAATGCTGATGGAGTAACTGCAAAATGGAATGAACAATAGGAGATACTGATCTTTGAAATCACACTATCAAAAAATGGAAGTATACCACAGAGTTTTATATCTAAATGTGCTTATTGGTATGCAAAATATTTGTGCAGTGACGAATTACTGTAGAACTCTCTTGAACTTGTTTTCCACTGCTGGCACGCAATTGGGACATTAGTGGCACATAAAGAAGTGATACACTTGTGGCAGAAGCATACCCAGAGCTGCTGTCATGGAA
This sequence comes from Fulmarus glacialis, assembly GCF_000690835.1. Taxonomy (NCBI): domain Eukaryota; kingdom Metazoa; phylum Chordata; class Aves; order Procellariiformes; family Procellariidae; genus Fulmarus; species Fulmarus glacialis. The sequence continues at coordinate 18,849 of NW_009220675.1, read as the reverse complement.
GAACTAAATGCATAGGAAATTGACTTGAAGTTAAGGAAATGAAACAGGGATAAAATGCCATTTTCATTTTAAGTTAGACAATGCTTCTTGCAGTCTGTAGTAACTGCGCTAGGGTCAGTCTTGTAAAATTTCATTTCAACACAATTTACAATTACAAATGTTAATAATTTCCTTCAACAACCATTGGCTACTAAAAAAAAAAATCTCTAATTTATCATCCAAAAATAACCAGAGGGCATGTCAGAAAACAATCTAGCAAAAAATAATACCTGTGAAATTTACTCCTTGTGTCTTAATGTGAAAGCTTTGTTTCAGATTAAAAAATCAAGTTTATGATGACCAAAACACAAAATACTTTTCCACCTATATCCATTCAGAGCCAAATGGAATGGACACTACTGCATTGCTATTGTAAGTTTTACCTTTTGACACAATGGCACATTAACACATAGAGCACATGGAGGCATGAAGATTAATATACCCTACGGGATTCTTCTTACTGTGACATTAGTTATAAGCTAGAATTTATCTGATTGAGCTTTGCACCTGGAAATGTCAGAATCAGGTTTTTACAATGTATGATGGAAAAAGTAGTCCTCATAAAGAGTTACATTCCCTCTTGTAATAAAATCTAGACTTGAATTTCAACACTAAAGGGGTGTTCCTGATTGCAGCTAGTCATCATTAATGTCTATCTGTGAACCAGTAACTCTGCTGTGACCAGGCTTTTCTATTCTTTGTTAAAATTAGCTCATTAGTCCTTTCAATATTTAAATTATTACTAAAGACTTCCTTTCTCCAGCTCTTTAGAACTGTTTGTAATCTGAGTGAGCAATACTACACAAGTTCTATTGGGGATAAAAAACATATGTCTGCAAGATGCTGTAACTAGAGCAGGAAGATGTCATTCTTCAGTTGATGGTTAGAGTGATAGTGAAAGAAATTAAGAAATACAACTGAAGACAATAAAAAGATAAATACATCTGAATGAAATACGGAGTTGGGAATCAGAGTACTGGAAATATGTGTAGGGATCAAGATGGGTGAAGGAATAAAATTTTTACAATGAGAAGGTTTGGGAAGGCAAGGGAATCTTGATGTAGATGAAGAGATCCAAAAGCAGTGGATGAGACAGACTTGATTGCAGTAAAACAGCTTACCAGACTCTGGGAAAGCTGCTATCAAAAAAGACGACACTGGAATCTGTGGAGCAATCAGGAATGAACAAAGGTTTCTAAGAAGGTAACAGGAATCATGGTGAGAAGTGAAAGAAGAAGAAAAATAAGAGCAGGAGTTCCAAACTTTCTGTTGTATTCTGACAAAGAAATAATGAGAAAGGTATGTTTTTCTGGCATCAAATCTTCCATCATATCCCTATGGAGGACAAATCAAATGTTTACTTTTAACTGTTTCTTGCTTGCAGTATTATCCATTGATTCCTTTGGGACACATGTGAGGGGGAAAACTGGGTTTATTACCCTGTCATGTGTCATCAAGCATGCAGTCATCTGTGCTTAGCCTGCCTAGGCTTCTTTTCCAACTCAGTTATACCTTGCATATCACATGACTCTAGGGCCCTTTAAAAGGGGCCTTGATGTTTTCCAGGGAAAAATGCAAACTAAATTCAGGCTGCTTTCACTCTCATGGAAACATAGGTGGCTGAACTACAGCTGGCAGCATGGTTGTGTTGAATTGATCATGTCAGGCAGCCCACCTTATTTGATCCTACTCCTTTCTCTAGCCCAGCAGCAGCATGAGTAGAATTTTGTCAATAATCTGCAGCTAATTTTTGCTGAGGAGTCTGGTTCTGAAGTTAGACTGAGTTGGGCACTAAACAGATTCAACTAGCCCACATATACTCACAACTCTCTTGGATGTGTACTTGATGGGTTTTGCATAGATTACTTTCTGCCTTGTAGCGCTAGATGCTATAAACAAGATCAGAGGAATGACCAGCATTAAACACTTCTATTAATCAGCTCTGAAAAGTCTTTTGCTTTATTAGATGGGGGGAAATAAAGAAAGATGCAATTGATTTTGTCATTTGCTGAAGAGAAAAGGAAGGTTAAGAAAGGATTAAGAGACATAATATACAGGAGGATCTTCTTCTGCAAGCCTGAAGACAGAGAGATCAAAATTCCTTCGGCATTTTATAGTGGAAAAGAAGGACAACTGGGAGCAATGTATGCACAGAGGTGGGCTATGACAGAGCTGTATCCCCATAAACCAATACAAGGATTGGCTATAAATACTACAGGTTTCCATTAACAAGGGTGGAGATATTACCGCCACGAAGAATAGCAGCTTTGCCTGAAAACGTGAATTTTCTTTGGAAAGGAGCTTCCTTTTGGTGGTGTCTGAAATCCTCTTCTTTCCAAAAACCTTTCACTTAAAATCCTTATTTCATTCCCTTCTCCAGTGTAATCCCAACCCTCACAGATGACCAATCACCACTGAGCCATTCTGGCTTCTTAACTGTTTTCATCTGATTTACGATTTTACTAGTGTTGCTGATAGTAGACTAATTTGTTCCCCTTTACTTAAAAGTTTCCATTTACTTCAATCTATTTCATTCAAGATTTGCAAGCCTGGGCCAACTCAAAAGAACTTTTTTACTATTGATTTTTTTAAACAAGTTTGCTCACCAGGTGCTCTCTCAGCTCTACTTTTAAAAAAATGCCACTTTCCTCTCTTTAAAAATAAAAACATAAAATGTGGGTGTCCATTTATCTGGGAGTATTATGGATGCTCATTAATTCCACCCTCCCCCCAACCTTTTTCTCCACTAGTTTTGATGTAGTTTACATCTGCACATTCTCAGGCAAGTGGGGACAGGAGAGAAATGTTTCCATTTCTTATACTCTGGGCTAAACTATACATGTTCTGCTGTTTTTCACATTTAAAGTCTGGAACGCTCTCCTCTGCTTTCAAACACATGTATTTGACTGAACTTCCATCAACCCCAACAGTGCAATTGCACTGTAACTCTTTGTGCAGACACAAGGAAGCTGTTAGTTGTCAATGAACACCTTGATGTATTCAAGTTTCATAAATAACCAAAACTATTTTGCAAGAAAGAAGACTGAAAGAGTCATTTTAAAACGCTCCCTTCTCCACCACCTAATTTCTTTATAAAATAAGGCGGAGGTGATTTCTGCTGTGGTTGAGTGGAAGAAAATAGCTTGGGCTAACACGCATTTTTCAAGCATACTCTATTATAGCCTGAGACAGGGAATTACCACAACCACAAATTACATAATTCCCTCAAACTGAGTTACGTGGGGTAAGGGGCAATTGAATTCTGTCCTAACAATTTTTTATCTCCTGAACTTAGGCTTAATTAATTCAGGTTGATTTTCGTATCCTCTCTTGCATTCTCTCCCATATATTAAGTGTAATCTGTGCTATTTAGCTCCAGTGGCATCAAAGAGATTTAAAACCCTCCTGTGTAGCAAAGGGAACCACTCAGTTACGATTTTATTTTCAAGATCAAGGTATAGGCAGCAGGTCAGAAAGACGGTAAAGGAAAGGATTTCTCATAACTGTCTGATTTTAGAAGAGTTAAGGATAAGACTTTACATAGTCCATTCTTTCATTTATTTGTCAACATTACAAAATACTAAACACATTTTGAGAGTGCATTCTTCTTGTCTTTCATCAGCCAAAAGCTCCCAACAGAACAGAGAAAACCCTGACTGCATTTTTAGTATTTCTTATCAGCCACAGAGTTCAGTATTGACAAACTTTGCTGGAAGTCCGTGTCTGTCCTATCACTTTCTTGAAGTGATATTCATGAAGAATACTTCATCTGAAGTAGAAAGTGCTGAGGCAATAACCTCCTTAATGGTTTATCTTCAGTAAAACTGTGCTCCTGTGAGACCCTTCCTAATATAGTGGCATACTGCTAATGGGACCTACAAACTAATTTAAGTCTATTATATAAGCCCTGATGTACAGAAACAAGGGGGTTTTTGCTTTGCTGATATTGTTTACTTTATTTACTGCAGGACAGTCTGTAGATCAGTCTTACAGACCATTGGCTGTTTGTCATGAAAGCAAGTTAGAAATTCTTTGCATACTTTCCTTGCCTTGGATACCATTTTTTATTTGACAGATCAGTAAACGTACTCCTAAAAGCTGCTAGAATACTGCACTTACTGCTTTTCTGCTTGGTGTGGGCTGGGCAACTGTTTTGGAAAGTTACTCCTTAATAAAGTCTGTTCTAATAATTATATGCTACTACAAAGAAGGTAAAGTGATTTAAAAGGTGAAAACTATTATTTCTGTGTTAAGCAAGGGCATTGACTAAAATTAAAAATCTGTTTTAAAATTCTGGGAAAAAAAAAGTTCTGGAGACTGATGTTTGTAAGAATTATATGCACTGCACATCAACTAACAGGAGCCATAGCAACCATGGTCATTAAATAGGACACTTTATTTCTACCTACCATTCTCTTCAGCACTAACAGTGGATGAAACAAATAAACAATTTTTTTATATGTATAGCAAGTTGTTTCTATATTTTCTGAGGACTTACTGAAAATATTTATCAAATAAAGCTGTTTCTAAAATAAACTTTTGAGTACTTTTGACTAGATAAACCCACTTAATTACCTGTGGTGTAGCTATGTAAAAGTTAAAACAAAAAAAAAAAAAAGAAAAAAAAAAAAGAATTTTTTTTGCTTTGTAGTATTCTGTGGGAAAAAAAACAACAAAACCCAAACCAGAAACAATTTGGTAACTTTCAAGATTATAGTCTATATATACTTCAAGAAGTATAACATGTTTGCATGCTGGTAATCTGAGAATAAAATAAAAATAAAAATTAAAAAAAAAAAAGAGGAGGAAAAAAAAATCCTGACATGATATAAGAGAAGTCATGATTCCCCTACTGCACATTCTTCACCCAACTTCTTCATTTCTGCCTCCCTGATGATCTCTTTGGGAACAGTTATACAGCAAAATGCATTACACTTTCACCTTATAGTTGTGTTGAATGATCCACACACGTTGCTCAGATAGGTATTGCAATCGTTAGTCTCCAACAGGCAATTTAGTGCTTGTTGGCAGACCACCTCTGCATTGCTGCAAGTTCCCCTGACTTCAGGTGCTGAACCCTGGCTCAGAGAACATGAGCTTCTCTGTTTCCCTCAGCCAGTTCTATTTGTTTCTGTAGTTGTTATGTAGTTCTCTTATATGGTTACGGATGACAGAAGGGAAACTTCTTTTTCCTCCTTGCTCATTCACAAAAAATAAATCTACTTTCAGCTTGATGTTTCACTGCTTGTTAGCAGACATAGATGCAGATGTAAACCTGTCTAACACTGAAGCTACAAACACTATTCCAGCATTTGCAAGGTTTGCTGATTTAAGTGTCAAAGTTAATAGGGCTTTTCTTTACCAACAGAGAGACTGAAGATCTTGTCAAGATCTGCATTCATTTTTGCTTATTGGCACAATAATGGCTCTTGTTCCATGAAGCATGTTCTTGTGCCACGTCCCTTGTTTTGGAAGAATTCTGTTTTTTTAGGATGTTAGCTCTCTCTCTGATATTTCAGTTAGCATTTTCTTAAAAAAAATCTGAGAAAGAGGGTGCCCTTCCCCCAACACTTTCAAATTAACTTTGGATTCTACAGGCAGAGGAAATTATTACTCTTTTTTGGAAAAAGAAAATCAATTAATCTTTTTTTAAGCAATTAAACTCCCACCCCAACCACCCCCATTCTTTCTCTAGGCTTCTAGGATCTCCTGACGATTTATATTCCCGGACATTTTGGTGGTAAACTCTAAACTTCCAGATAATCTAAACTTGGACATTGAATATAGGAATGAGCGCCCATAATTAAAAGCCAAAGTTTCTAAGTGCATTACAGAGAAAAAGAGATGCTCTGATGTACCATTTTGAAATACCTAAAGCTAAATGATTGATATTAATAGATTTGGTAGTCTTATCTGTGATTCTATAGGAGCATTTGTCTTAGTGTCTAGGTAATGTTAGGCTATGGGCAAAGATCTAAATAAATGAGATTTCACAAGAATGAAATTAGCTTAAGTTAGAAGGAATGGGAAAATTTTCTAGTAGATAGAGTACAGATAATTATTTCTTCATTTCAAAGTAAATGGCTACTTTTCACTTTTGAAAAATATAAGTAAGGATCAAATAAGGAACCACATAGGCAGAAAGCAATACCATGGTTTCAATCTGAGAAAATCTTTGTTGTAATACTTGCTTTTTTAAAACATGAATAGTCACAGCATCTCAGAATAGTATCTTGGGCTCTTCCCTGTTTGAGAAAAAGGAAAGAACACCTGGAGAACTGAAAACAGGCTTTGATTATGTTATTACAATCTATTATTCAATCATGAGAAATATTGCAACCAAAAATGTTGCTTGTTGAAGGAAGTAATAAAGGCAAACTAGAACTTATCATTCAACACTCCAACTTACTACTTTTGAGTAATAGTACTTTTCCAGATCAGTTTTCCAATAAATCCATTTCAATAAATCAATAAATCAGGCCACAATGTTTAAATCAAACTAAGTTTGAATCTTATTTCTTTGAAAATGCTATCTCAGCTATGAAGCTTTTGCAGTAATTGATCAAATAAAGGCATGATTTTAAAAGTTTGCATGGATATTCACAGAACTTTGACTGATCTTTATGGGAGTCGTGGCTAAAACTCTTGTGTAGCACCTTGAAAGTATACTCTGGTGTCTTAGAAAAGGGGCTTTGCATACTGTAAGAAAGGTTACTCAATGACATGTGTGAGGTTAAATCAATACATTACTGTATGAATGCTTTATTACTCATAAGAGATAGCAAAAATGCATTGCCTAGAGGCTATTTCCAGTTCTTGTGTGGCAACGATAAATTAATCAGGTCTGTTTTGTTATTTTAGCTGCATTTGGTTAAATGTGTAACAGAATAAGAGGGAAGTTTTAAAGAAAATATAAAGCTCCAAAGGCAATGTGACAACAGATGAGAAGTATCTCATTTAATCAATGTGGTTTTGATTGCAAAAAAGTAGATGTAACAGTCATTAGTTTCTTTGGTTTTTTTGAAGAGAGGATCCAAAGAATGAGGTATTGATCAACTGTGACCCCAGCTAGTCATTTAACTTTGAGGTAGGTCACCAGGAACATTTGCATTTGTCCCAATGTCTACACATAGTAGACCAATGGCTAGTGACATGAAAAATACAGTTAACTTAGGTGAGGTAACATCAGTGTAAGAAGAATGCTGAAAGAATATACCCTAATTCACAATATTATTCAAGAGTTAGCTACTGTTCGGAAGAACATTAAGCACCTAAATGCATTTGAAAATCTGAGCTTTTGGGTTTTTTTTCTCTAGTTGCAGGCATTAGAGTTGGATAGTCACTGACCTTGGTGGGTTTTGTTACGAAGCTACTGCAGTCTTAGCACAGCTAAAAAAATATGAGTGATACATACTTTTAATTTTCTTTAAATTTTTTTTGATGCTACATAGTCTTATCTGTCCTTATTTTGTAATAATTTCCTGTTGTGCATATACCAGACAAAGACACGATGTTAAAGAGTTTATAACAGGCAGAAATGACACTTCACAACTTCAAGATACTGTATCCCAATACCTACCAAGTGGGTGTCCTTATTTCTAACACATCTTAATGTCACTAGAACATGAATATCTGCTCATGGACAGGAAAATCTAGTACAATTCATAACAGTGTTTATATAAACTGAACATTTTTCTCCTAATGGCAACATAAAACATACTACATATTGACTAAATTGGTAAGAATACTTTCTACAAGGTAAACAGAAGTCAGAACTTTTTTCTGAATGGATCATTTACAAAATGTTCACTTGGAAGATTAATTTTTGTAATTATTAAAAATCTGCATTGGGTAGCTACAATTCAAAGGAGACTAAAGTAATTAGAATCATTGTATGTCTAGGGGAAATGACTAACATCGTATCATGACATGAAAAATGCCATACTGATTTGCTCTGTCTATTCTATAATTATCTAATTTATCTGAAAATCTTGAAGAAGTATTAAACAAACAGCAAAGAGAGAGTTCTGTCAGTACAAAAGAAAATGCTCTATAAAACCACAATTAAATAACTTCAAAGAACGTATTTTTATCCTTGCTTGAACTGTCTTATGGAAAATATCAAAGACAGACTTTACTGTTTGAGAAAGCATATATGCAACGTCTCTTTTTCCTCTGTGGAAAGTGTTGCTGCACTGAAACTTCTATTGTCTTTTGTGGACTCTGGATCAAAGGCATTAAAAAGGATTCCTTCATTGGAAATAATATCATTATGGAACTCAGAAAGTTCTCTGAGTGTGATCCATTTAGTCAATTTACTGACAGAAAATACGAGTGAAAGCAAACAATTTGCAATGCACGTTCTAATCGTTCTTTCATTAATATTGCTTCTACACTTGTAAAAAAATCTCATTTGTTTCACTTTGTGTGTTGTACATAACATGTAGCTAACATAAATCTGTTGTGACAATAGAGTTCTATATTTATAGTTCCTTCCACTGGGATTGCACACCCTAAAACCAAACATCAGGCTTGAAAATTTTTTGCAATGGCAAAACCCCATGATCTCCTAATGAAAATTGTTTCTCCTGTTTTTTTCTGAAACTGACAGAAGTCCCAAGTGAGTTGGCTTCATTTTTCAGGCAAAATTTCTTGGAGATCTCAACTGAGAACATGTGCTGTGAAAACCACTTGAGAAGCATCTATGCACATGTAGGGAAGACATCTGTGCAGCATGCAGCTGACCACCAAGAAAGAGGTGGAAAAGGAAAGGCGAAACAAGAAAAGGAGTAGGAAGGCTTTGTCCCCAGATGGCTGCTTTGATATTACCTACAATCCCTTTTGGGCAGTATCCTAAAAAAATTCCAAACTCTTGTGAAATTAATTAGCTTAATCAGTCTTCAATATTGCCTGTATTAGGGTGAGAAAAACATACACTAACCAAACTGACAAATGAAGTAGGATAGATAACTTACAATTGAAGAGAATTCTAGACAACAGACAAGCAGGACTTTAAACTTAAGGCTCTATTATCACAAATTTTTCCATTATTTTTTTCTTCTCAGTTCTTGTGATGATTTTGGATGAAATAATTCTCCTACATAAGCAATGTTTATGTAGCAATAATAACTCAAACAACATTTTAGATAAGAAATCTGATAAAGTGGATCTGAGAATTGAAATACGCAAAAAGGTTTGTTCTCGTCAAGGTGGAACTTTGACAGAGAAAAGAGAAAAGCTTTCTTTCTATGAAAAGTTTTCTTTCATAGAACTATTTTTGTTTTGAAAAAGATGTTGTGATCAAATGCAATGCAGTTTCTTAGTACCGCTCTCTTTCTCCATATTGTTCTTAAATTGAAAATTTTATCAGTATTAATTCTCAGGATGAGATACTTTTTTTATGCTTTTATATTTAATTATGAAGCACTATCTAATGATCAAATAAGGCAGATATCCATTCACAATGGAAAAGTCTCGAAAGATTCCCTGTTCAAATAAATATACTTCAAAAACTGATGAATTTATAAGAACAAGTTTAAAACTATTTGGAAGATCATGCTTTCATGCACAGTTCTCAACAGCTTCTCTTTTAAGCTAAAAACAAAAAAGGCTTTTTAGAGGCATTTAACTATTTTGGCCTCTAGGGAAAAAAAAGGGGGAATTATGTAGAGGTGTGTACAACAGAGCAATAACAAGAACTTCAAGCACACTTTTACCAACCAAGGAAGGCTTCAAGTTTAGTTCAAAGGCTGTTTTGACCTTAGGTTTTGTTTGAATTTTACTACATCCAGACTAGTTTATCTTTTATTGATGCTGGCTTTGCTTTTCTATCACCACTGATTAAACATACAAAAGCTGTTCATTACATTGCTGATGTGTTTTTGTTTCACTGATTTGGAAAAAATCAGCATTTCTCTGGTCATTTTATTTCTCCCCTGAAAAAAGATGTAATTCTAAATTATCTTTTTCAACATTTGTAACCCTTATGCTGTCTCTCTGGAATTCCCTCTAAAATACACAATTAATTACATCTGGATGGTAGCCCTAATGTCCCCTTAAAGAGTGTGTGAATTTTATGAACCAGCTGAAGTTTGAAACGGAACTTCTTAATAAAGTATATGGTAAATAACTGCAATATATATTGTTATATATATGATATTGTATATATAATATATTGCAGTTATATTGTAACCACATATATATATCTTCTTTCTTGTGAATCTCAAAATTGTAATGATCAGGGTATCAAGGTTTCTATACAAATACTGCAGCAAGATAATGATTTTAAAGTAAAATTAAAAAACATTCAAAACCATTCAAATTATTCTGAGAAGTTTTCTTCAGATTTTGGAACTGGCCCCTATAGATCTTCCTATAAATAGCATAATTTTCTGAATGAGTGGCATCTGGCCTCATCTTTACAAGCAGGACTTTGCATTCTTAGTGCTTCTTTGGCTGAGTCACCACTGGGATATGATTTGGAGAGCGGAAGTAAATATAGCACTTAATGCTCTCACACACTAGTTCATTTCACAATATAAGCCACAACCATGGGGTTTTGGTATTCTAAGCTCTAAGAGGCTTTATTTTACTTATTCCACAAATACTTCCCTCCCCTCCCCAGTATTGTTTTGATATTAGTCTCTGATTAAATTGATGGTACATCTTGATGGCATGAATTTTCAGTAAGAATCTCTGCAACACATTTCTCTCATAACCAATTTTAAATTTCAGAGTGATATATGATGTATATTTACCATATATAAGGTTATGTATATTTACGATCCATTTTTCAGTAGTTAGGAAGGGTTTACACAGCCTAAATGGAAGTAAGAGGTAACAAAGAAATAAGTATTTATTTATTTTGGTAGATAGAAGATGAGAGTAGACCTGAATCTTTGCCTGTTTTGAAGGATTTTTTTTAATACATCAAGCAAAAGAGTAAGAAATGTTTTGGAAATTAAGAAATAAAAAAGTATCTGATGAAAACACTAATATTCAGTTGGTTTTTTACCCTCCTGTACATCCTATTAATTCTTTCCAAAAAATTTTTAAGTCAAACAGCAACCCATCCATAGCTGAAGATAAAATGTCAATTAACAACATTGTCAAAATTTGCAAGGTCTTCGGTCTTAGGTTCCACCACCCAATAAGTGCTGTTTTCTAGAAATGTGGTACACTCATATCCTATTGCTCTGTTACATGCCATAGTTTCTCATTGTGAGACACCACAAAATCCAAAGAAAAACTATTGGTCTTATTTCTATTTTTTAGTGAAAATTTCCTATTTATTAACACAGTACTCAATAACTAAAGTCTTTGCACTCAAGGAAGGTATACTGTAAAAAGTTATAACAATTAAATGGGGAATTTGAAGATGTAAATGTAATGTGAAGATGTTCTGGATTTTTTTAATTTTTCTTTTCAAAAATCCTTATTTCATGTAACATTTGGATAATAAAACTCCTAAAACTATAGAACTTGAGTCTTTTAACTCAGAAAAGATAATTGCTACAGCCGTACTAAGTAATGCTACATACATTCCTAGACATAACTGGATTCTCACTCCTTACATTATTGAGATTAATAAATGATTTTTCATAATCATACTTGAATCATGTCTCTCTTATTTATTCCTCTACCATTTAAGTTTTCTGATATTAGGCCTGTTCTTGGAGTTTGTAATTTCTAAAGTTCCCTTTATTAACAAGGAAAAAAAATGATTTATTAGCTTAACAGAACAGCGAGAGTCACTCAGAATCATTTAATTTTATATTACCTGCAGGTGTATTAACATCAGGCCACCACACACAGGTGGAAGTGTGAATTTGAGATTTATTTAATGTTATGAATTTCCCCTACACATATACAATTACAAAAAACATTTATGCAAAATAACTTTTCACTTATTCACTGAGAAAATTCCAAGTAATTTATATCCATATACATTTCTTTCAATTCTAACTTGTGGAATTATGCGTTTTAAACACTGAGCTGTGTTTAAAATATGTGAAAGGGCTGATTCATTTTCTTTCATCCAATGTACACCTGTGCAGCTTTGAACTCTTTGTACCTTTACTGTTCTTGCTGACTTTAGTGGAAACAGGATTGGGCTAGATTTGCTTTGATGCCTGGCTGTGAACAGAGTATATTTAACATTGAGCTACAAAGATTTTTAAAATGTTAATATCAAAACGTGCAGTAATGATGTAAAAATATTAAGAAAAGAACTCTGAGTTTTTCTCAGGAAACTAAAATCAAGAATTTTTTTCCCCTACAAAATTTGCTAAAGACTAAGATCTGTGGATTTGGACAACGTCTTATTAGCTATGTTTTATTGTGTTTGATGTTTTATGTGTATTTTAAATAGTAAACCAGCAACAAGAAAATGTTAGATCTTCCTTTTTTTTTTTTTTTAATCTAACCTTTTTAAAAGCATCAGTGTTATTTACATTTCCATAATATTACCCAATGCCTCATAATTAATGGAAAATTACTTTTTTAAACTTTATCTTCTCAGTGTTTTGTGTCATTTAGGCAATCACAGGTTATTTAGTTGAATTCACTTTCTGTGTCTAAAGTTTTCATCTAACAATTTAGGTACATTACTATTCAATTTTTAATGATAGAACTTGATCATCTTCCTCATAAAATTATTAACAATACAGTAGCTTCTCACCTTTGAAAGTCTTTTCCTACCCTTAATGTCAAAGTTAGAATATTTCTAATAGCAAATTATATCTAAATATTTGCACTGTTCAAGATATTGGCATTCTTGCAACATATTCTCCTAACTATTACAGCTGAAGAACATTGAAATGAGACTTGTTTTAACCAACAATGGTATTAGTATAGCAAGGCTTATAAAATTCTTATGTGAAAGATTTTGTCTGAGACAGAAAGTATTTTGCAGAGATGTTGTTAAAAAACTCACAAAGCTCTAGCATCCAGAAAATTGTATTTTTTAATACATGGTTTAAATTGATTAATCGTATTGGGCACATTTACTAGGTACTGACATTTTAAGGGAAGTGTGATGAGATTTAAGGGTTTAAATTTGTGATTAAAATGAAGGAAAGAAAATAATATTCCATGAGAAAAAAAAATATTGACTTTTTTAATTTATAATTTCCTATTACAATAAACCTAAGAAGCATACAATAAAGGCAAAACCATGTCCCTTGTCCTTTTTTTGGGGGTGTTCAATAGCATTTAAGGGGACAAGTCATCCTTGCCTGATGCCATAAACATTCACTAGAATTCTGTAGTTTCTTTTTTGTCTCCTGCTCTTGTCAATTTTGCTCTGACATCTATGCATACATAAAGCCATTATAAACCAGTTTTAACACTCTCTGTTTTTAAAATATATTTTTAACCTTATATCCTGTTAACATGAAAAAGGCCTTCTGACAAAAATCTGGAAAAAAGTTGAAAAACCATGGTTATAAAAAAACAAGCCCACATGTTTTACCAGGCTTTAAAAATGGGGGAGAGATGGGGACAGAAGGGTCTCATTTTTTAGTTTTTTTCTTGCAAAAGGCATAGCTATTAAAATAAAAGACTGGAATTAAATATTGAAAAGGCAAAACCATGCAAGATTACTTGCCTGTGAAAAATCTCATTATGAACAAGAATTAAAAATGAAAACTCAATAGTCATTAAATGTCTGGAAAATTAAGCTCATCTATGAATGTGATTTGTTCAACCTTCTACGCGATATAGACCCTTGCAGCCTATATCAAATACCTCCCATCTAATTTTTTGGGAGGATTGAGATTACCAAAATAATTCACTAAGATTTCTAAATACTTTTTCTGAATATATTTTACATTCCCCCCCTTCCCTTTCTTCTATGTAAATTCTAATTGTCTGTACTGACATTCCAACTGTGAACACTATTTTTTTTCTCTGACTCCAGGCAAGTCATTGAACCTCTCTGTCCTACATCTATAAAATTAGCCTTCGTTTTGGGTATTAAAATAATTGATTAATTCATCTTTTTTGGAAATCCTGGAGATGTAAAGCACTACTATACTATTGCTGAAGTCTTTTTGTAGCCTTAATTGCATGTATGAGACTCACAGTCAGAATAATGTTTAAAAGCATTGGGTGGGCTAGGGTTTTGATGCAGGCCATTTCAGCACACAGAAAAGAGTTTCTTTCAGCAGATTCTTCCTTTTGGATTGGAAAGCAGTCAAACCTGGCAAATATGTCCAACCAGTCAGGTTTGTTAGGTATTCCAGTAGTCTCTGAAGCTTGGTGCCAGAATAGGTATCCTGTGGCTCGCATAAGCCCTACATTGACTCAGTTCCTCCTAAAACAAATCTTTTTTTTTTTTCTGTTAAAGAAGAAAATATTTTTTCAGCACTTTACGACTTTTAACATGTAACATCATTTATGATGTGTTATCTCGGCCATAAATGACTTGATGCTGTAAATCATCAGTATTTCTTATTTCTGAATGGGAAGCCAGAAATACTGGGTAGGTCATACTCAGTTCAGGTTGAGCAAGTAAGAGAACTGCAGATTTGATGTTTCACAGCATTTCAGCTAGTACCCAGGGAGTATATGACACTGAAGTCCTTATGTTACCTTCCAGTTAGAAACTGAAGGAAATGATACATTAGAAAAACAGTGGCACAAACTGGTACACTTTCAATAGCTTTCAATTATTTGGGGTATTTGTGTTATAGTTTTGAGTTGCTGGGAATGCCTGGATGGAAATAAGAAATGGGATTACAAACTCATCTGTAATGTACATTATTATGTGTATACACATACACACACACAGAGAACACTCTATTTCAATGTATATCTAACCCTTGCTAGTCTGATCCTGATATAATTTGAATTTTTAGAAGGTAATTGCAAATGTAGCCATTGTTCAAGACTCAGGAAACACAAAAGTCAGCACATTTTAAACATATATTCTAATTGATTTTATTTTGTTTTGAGCACAATATCTGATTCTTCCAAAGCTGTCTAAGGGATTTGGATTCTTAAAATCTCCTATTTTGATAGGACTTGGACATCCTGACTTCATAAAGAGCTTTAAAAATTAAGTCTGCAGGTTTATTTTACTCTGCAAATTCAGAGTACTGAGTAAAATGATATGCTGAAAAGGTCCTATCTGCATTAAGGCAACACTGATTTTAATTGCCTTATCCCTGTACTGACCAAAAGACTGAACTGACACCACGGAATTTGATGCACATATTGCAATTTATGTAAACAGGAGAAAGAAAACATTTCTATTCCACTGATGACAAACTCCTTTTCAGTTGGAACAAGATAGAAGCTTACTGGCCTTTTCATGACTATAGCATTAACATTGCAATAGTTTCTCTAATTCCTAGTAATGTAGATTAATTTTCTGAACTCTGCTTATACTTTAGAGGACTTAAACTCTGATTATACTTATACTGGTATGAATGCTGTACAACTAAGAAGCTCTTCTAAGGGACTACTGTACTGGAAAGAGAATGAAAATGCATAGCACCTGCCCAAGATACCGGAAGGCAAAATTCCTAAACTAACCCCCGCCTCGATACTGCCCAAATGATAGGCCTTTTTACATTCTCATTCACACATTACAGAAATATTCTAACTGCAGCACTTGACATTTATGTTGTACGGATCTTCTGCATTATAATGCATAGATGAATGAGTTTGAATATCTGAAAAGATAAGAATATAAAATGGCAAAAAGAAAAGTTAATAGTCAGTAGTTCTATCAGGAACGTTTGTTGCTTTCAAAGAGAAAAAGTAGGCATAAATTACAGCAGTAGTACTAGCAGGTAGGATAAGCTTCACCTTAAAACTCAGATTTGCAATCAGTTGGGCCTGCTTTAGTTACCTGAGAACACTCTATATTGATTCACCACATTTAATGAAACAGTACTACATGAATTTGAAATTTGGGCAGAACTGTACCTGCTTCAGTAATTCCATTGACAAAGTAGCTTCACTTACTGTACATCTGCAGGGCATTGCTTTCCAACTTTCTGTGAAGTTTTTCAGCTTCATAAGTGTTATCTTGTCTTTCCTCTTCCAACTCCATTTGCATTTAAACATAAAATCCATACATTCCCTCATTGCTGCTTTCTCATGCCACATCTTGTCTTTTCTCTGGGAACACTTTACGTCATTTACTCATAGAGGTACAATATCCAAGGTGCATAGAGGACTGGTCACAGCAAATAGTGTTGAGGGAACCTGACAAATCAGAAATGCTTTGTAGTTGGAAATCACTGCTTTAGATCAGATCACATCTTTGTATCACCACAAAGTAGCTGGCTAGCTTTTGATATTTTTCACATTACAGACAATAGTTGATTAAAAACTTTCTTTTCTTCATTTTTAGAAGATGGATTTTGATACACACAAGTCAAGTATTCAAAGGATTTACCATGTCTAAAAATTTTCAATGTTATATGCAAACATTTTGTCATAAAATAAAAATGTAGACGTGCATTTTTCATGTAAGTTTTAAATAAATCCATGAGTAACATATATCCTTGAACGTATTTACTCACCCTGCATTGGAAATACTAGTACCTTTGTCTGAATACTTTCTGCGTAAAGTATCTATATTTTCATACTTATATGACATGTTTTTATTATAAATCTATTTGGTTTACAATGTACTTAAAATATGCCATTAAAAAAACCCAAATTTAAGACATTAAAGTTTGCACCTGATCTAGAAAATACAGTGCATGTAGACAAGGAAATTATTTTCCCATGATAAGGAAGCTGACACTCACTTAGAAATTGCCTTAATTGCATTATAAAACCAGCTGCTCTTTCCACTGTAATTTTCTCCATGAATGTTACATCCTCTTGCCAGCTACCATTGACAACACTAGCTGCCTTGTCAAAGTGAAAATCTTTCTGCTTTCCTAACCACCTGGGTCTCCTGACCCACATAGCTTTCCACTGTTCTAAGTTTCTCTGTCTTAATGTAAAATAAGCAAGTTGGCAATGTATCAAAATCCTCTTTCACCCAAAAATAAATCAGTCAGTAGTTCTATGAAATAAAAAAGTCTACCAACACAGATTTTCATGGATGTACCAGTAGTTCAACAATAAGATAAGGACATTCAGGGAGAATCATTTGTGTTCTTCCATCAGTTCCTCCAACTTATAGATGCAAACACTTAAACCCCATTTTTTTTATGTCTACTTTTTCAGAGAAATCCTGCATTTTCATGTGCATAATAAAAAGGATGGAAAAAATTGTCTTTTAATTTTGGTTTCGTTTGAAACCTATTGTCTTTCAAATTGCATTGTTGAATTTTGTACATTAGTTCTTATTCATGGATTTTAAACTTTTTCTAAAGTGTTTTTTCTGAAGATTTTGTTTAATTTCAGAATGAATGAAAGTTAAATATTCTTTTTATATAAGTATTCATTCACTTTTTTTCCTATACTTTAATCGGTAGTAAAAAAAGCGCTAGCTGAGGCCTGATTTCCGTAGTTACGCTGGCTTTGTCCTGCCATGGTTCCATTTATTTTAGTAAAGTTACACCTAATTTACATCACTGTAATGGAATTATTCTTGTGTAGTCCTTTTCCAAATCTGTATATAAGGCAACTAAGCGGGGAGTTGAAAGCCTAGTGTAATAGGAAGTATGCATTCTTCCATTGTGACATTTTAAAAATGTTATTCAAAGCAGGGGAAAAATAGAAAAATATCTTTGGCAGAAACAGTCTCCCACTTACCACTTATGTTCCGTTACACAAGTCTGAAGTGTCTGGGAACTGTAATGTATACGCTATTTACCCAGCTGGTTTTTGGTTGGGTACTTATATTGGCAGCCTCAGCAGTGGTAACGAGACTCACCACCTGTAGCAGTCATGGAGGGAAATGCCGTTATCATCATCTAAATTAACTTGGGAACCTGTCATGGGACATACGTTATTTTGAAGAAGGTTAAATACCCAAAGTGCTACTCATACCAGTGTATGAGAAACCTTGAGATATATCTTATATCTGTTTTACAAGCCAGTACAATCTAAAAATAACCTTAACAGAATTAAAAACCAAATTCAAATCCATTAATATATAGCAATTAAAAATATAAAAGCAAATTATTAAAATTCCCTAACTTTGTGTTTTCTTTAATTCTGTTACTTTAATAGCAGCTTTTTAATAGATTTGTTTCCATGTAAGCAGAATCTGTGATTCAGTAGAAGTCGTCTAGGTCTGTACCTCCATGTTCAAAGATCCCACAAGTTAGTTAGACTATAAAATATAGCTGGAGTGTTCTCATTTGTACATATATGTATGAACTGTTGTGACATTATGGAAAGCTGCAAGGGACAGGAGGAGAAGAGGCAATGGAGCAGAAGGTTTTTTTCCTAATGTCTTTCAGATGTTTCCACTTTAAGCTTAAAGTAACAACCAAGTCACTTGATAAGCCTTTTGAAAGCATTGCGCCAGTATCTTGGAAAAAATATGTTTTCCTAAAAGGAAAAAAAAAAAACAAAGAAGTGTCCAAAACCACATTCGCTTTCTTTTTGTCTTCATATACCATCAGATTCCAGCTGGTCTGATCCTTTGAAAGACTGTTCAAATTTAACTACTTGAATCAGAGAAGGTTTCCTATGGGATACGTGGATAGTGAAAATGAAATCAATATGATTTTTGGTGATAAGCCAAACTTTTGCTCAAAAATATAACTTAGGATATAGGTTTCATATAGAAGCATGCATTTCAGTTGTAGTTTTACTTATGTTCATTTTTATTTTGGGGGAACTTTTTTTTTTTTTAATGTTTCCATTGTTTTCCAGTCTTTACACCTTAAA
>NW_009220674.1:32000-32505 GCF_000690835.1 Fulmarus glacialis | reverse complement strand
TCTTTTCCCCATGGAAAACATAATCAATTCCACGGCTTTGCAAACATGAGTAGCTGAAGCTATTTTAGAATCATTATATCTGACCATATTTTATGCTCCATTTAAAATAAGTGAGTGCAAAATCCAAAGTAGCTGTCCAATTTACATTTCAAAGCAAAAGGAAATTTTAATAATTAGCTTTTCTGGTGCAGCATTGTCTTTATTCTTGTTTTTAAAATATTTCTCCTCCAGCACAAGTGTGGCTCACTCAGTCAGCAGCGTCACCCGCGCGTTGTCTGGCTGGTCCTTGTCCCCCTGAGCGCGGACTTATCCTGAGGAAGGCTGGTTATCCCACCAGGCACCGCTCTGCCCACCGCAGCCGCCGGCGCGGAGCCATGTCCCGTTGGGGTGCCCAGCAGAGCTCCCGGCCAGCGCCCGGCAGAGCAAGCCATTGGCAGCACGATGAGTTTTACCTCAGTTTTATGGCAGGATTGGTGCCCTTGCCGGGCTGTGGGCGCCCCGGCCC
>NW_009220674.1:30054-31960 GCF_000690835.1 Fulmarus glacialis | reverse complement strand
TTTTAGCTAGCGAGAAGGCAAGAGGCTGGTATGACACAGATAGCAAGAGGCACTGGTGCAGCACGCTTCTTCCCTGACACATGGTGAGCTTTGCTCTGTACCATGGATCCCTGTTGTTAGGTCATTCTAACCACAAAGCTTTACTAGTTTCCTCCTTTCTGATTTTTTCTTTTTTTTTCTATTGTAAGCTTTTTAAAACATTCTCCTCTTAAACATTAGCAATCAGGGCTCTAGCATTACTGTATTTTCACAGTTCTTGCCTATTCTTGGTGCACAGCCACATCTAACTAGTAGAACATTTTCATCTTTGCTTGATCCCCAGTACAATGGTGGTGTCCCGATCCAAAGTCATCAGAGATGTCCTCAACACACAAGCAGCTGCTGCTGTATTGCAGGCACAGTGCTAATGAAACAAGCAAAGACAGTCTTTTTCTCAAAAACATTCCCAGATTTATCCTTTGTTCTCTGCACAAAAAAATGTGTTATATGGGAGCTAAAGAATGGAGTAAGGATCCACATATTGTAAACACAATTGAATGCCTGATGGTCCCAGAAAGCAACTGCTACAAGTCCAGGTATACTGCAGCCAAGATGAAAATGAGAAGAGATGCTCAGTGCTGGAAGTGAGCTATCCAGGTAGAGCACACAAGGGACGTTGTTAAATCTGCTTTGCAGGGATGCTGTGCAAGGGCCATATGATTACAATTATTACATATCACAACACATCATTGTTCATATTCCCAGAAAGCAGTGATGCCTGTGGACACTGGCTCCCTGTTCTGGCTTTCCCTGTCTCTCTCCCCGCTTCCTCTTTCCTTTTCCTTCTTTCTGCAAGACAAAAAAAGGCTGGATGATTTATCTGTGCCTCTTCTGCACGTGTGGTCATCTTAGTTCAATTTCTAGTGTTTGGAAGACTTGTTCTGTGGTAATTGCAACTTCTCTTCAGTGCAATTTAACGTGTGATTGAATGCATACTCTGTTTCATAGTCTTTCAGCTGGACATTTACGTGGAATGGAATTCCCTTCCCAAACATTATTTAAAACACCAAAGAGAATGTCGCCATTTGTGATTGCTAATAACTACAGAGAAGTTCTCAAAACTCTTTTTTTTTTTGCCTTTCAGTAGTCAGATTCACTAATGTATTCCTTCTGCTTCATACCACTTCACGGATGTAGAGAGCAGCCAGAATATACAGGCTGGGTGAGGAGTATATAGGCTGACAGAGGATTTTAAACAAGTCTGTGCATAGGACTATAAGCACATTTCCCTCTCTTCTGTTTTGCCTCTATCCCTGCATGCCGGAAATCCCCAGCATGGGACTTCTTAATCCCTCTGCAGGAGAACACAGAGAATACACATTATGTTCACACACCCCCACCCCTCAACACATGGAGGCATGCATGTTTACTTCACTCCTGGCCTTCTGCTGTCAGTTTGTGTAATTGCAAAAGAGCAATTCAACATTTTTATTACATAGTGGCTGCAGAAAGTGGCGTGTGAAAACTTCAGAGAAGTCCGGAAGTAATTATCCTGTTTAAGAGTAGTCTCAGTCCTTTGTTTCTGAAAGAGCTGCTGACCAGAAATGACCAGTAAAAGTAAAAGTAACTGACTGGGCCCTAAACCAGCCCAGAAGGATGAGAAATGGCGCAGACTATATTGGTCACGCATATATTCAACGCTACTGAAAATGAGAGCTAGCAAGTATTTGGGAAAGAAGCACAGTTTCCCTAGTTTTCCCTTTGGCAAAGGAAAAATCTGTGATCTACATGAGTAACTCTTGAGTGGCCATTTACTGATACTCTACCAGAATGCACCACTGGGACCAGTGTTGTGCAGAGAGGGGGCCAAACAGGACACTTGGGACACAAATCTACTACTTAAGGCACTATTTTCAGAATGAAATTG
>NW_009220674.1:0-30031 GCF_000690835.1 Fulmarus glacialis | reverse complement strand
GAATTATAAAAAAAATCTTTAGAGGAAATACAGGGATGTTCTTGGGGAAACGCTGCCCTTCATTTTGCAAACTTTGCACTCTTGTTGTATTAAAATCTCCTGTTCTGGATTTAGTATTTCCTTAATATAATACAAGGTTATTCAGAGGAAAGAATCATTCAAGGTTCTCATTGTTGTTCCCCGCCCCCCGCCCCCACCTTATTTCCTAGGTTTTTTTTTTTTATACTACAACAACTTCCTCCTCACCTCTCCCCTGGCCTTTTTTTCCCCATCAGGCACATGTATTTCTCAGTGCTGACTGTAAGGCACGAGGAGCTACAGTTTTGTTTAGCTGGAAACTGCATGCTTTGTCTTTCTGAGTACGGTCTGTCCCTTCATCATGTGTTTTGGTTTGTGGTTTTCTTTATCATGTGAGGTTTTATTGTGGATTACACTCTGCTTATTTTTTTCTTTTCATTGCTAAAGGAGTGGTCTCTTCAGTGTTTTAATATTATTGCACGAGGGCCTGTCCTGAGCCTTTTTAGAACAGTTTGCTTTGGAAAAGGGGGTTATGCATTCATGCTGTTCGCATGTACCCATTTGCTTAGTCCCTCTCTGAAAACCTTCGTATCTGCGGGCCAGCTTCAGTCATGCCAGATGGAAGGGTGGAAATCCCAATGACTTTGATGTCTCATACATTTTGTAAAACTTGACATCTAGGAAGACAGACCACCGGTACTGTGTGTAAGGGAAGGCAGAGGGAGGTCAGGTATTCTCTCTTCTGGCCAGCTCCCTAAAAGCTCAGAAGCAGGGGTAAGCTGGGCAGTTGGTACCCTGACTCCTGTTCCAAGCCAGCCATGGCACACACTACCTCTTGACCCACTGTCCACTCAACCAAAAAGAGCTGAGGGTCATGGGAGGCACTCTAGGTGTTAGAGGGAGACCAAAAGAAGAGATTAATGTGGCAGAGTGGATACTGGACAGAAACTCATGGAAAACACAGCTTCAATAGAAAGAGCAATTTGTTTGGATTTTTCTTACACCAGACTAGAAAGTAAAAACCAGCTGGTTAAAAAACATGCCTATTTTCTTGGTGCTTTTTTCAGTGTTAATGATTCTTGGTTCACAGGATCACAGAGTTACTAAGAAAATGTGTGGGATATAGGTTAGGTCTTACTTTAAATGTGTTAGATTAGGATCGTATTTAACAAAATTTTGTATTCTCATGCTGAACTTCACAGTTGCTTCCCACCTTAAGCAAATAGCCAGTTTTGTTTCAATGCATAATTAACAGGTCTGAAGGCAGAATTATTTTATAGAGATCCCAACTGTTATAATTTGAAATTCCCTTTACAGCCCTGCAGAATCACTGAAGTTTCTCTTGGTGCTGTAGAGCTACACTCACATTAGAAATTAGCACCCAGATGCTGACTTGCTTTCTATTCTGTGCTGTCACACATGCTAATATAGCTGAAAATGCAATTACACCATTTAAACATTCTTAATAGCACATGTTTTTAAAATCAGAATTGTTACAGATAATTTTGAATACTTTCAGGGAGTAATTAGCATCTGTATAAATGGTGGGTTTTCTACATCCCGTGGCTTCAGACTAGGAAACTGGAATAACCATTTGACTTAGAAAACCTGGTAGACTGCATAGAGTGCAAAACTTCTAAAAGATAGACCTGAATGCATTTTTTATTCCAGCAGAAATTTCATTCAGATTTAACTGTCCTTATGGCCTTTACACGTGCTCAGGAGATACATTACAGTGTTACACAGAGACAGCATAAGGAGTTGTTCATACAAAGAGCATGGGATAAACTTCATAACACAGAGGCCAGTAATGGTAATCCATGTAGAACTGATTGCTTGTAAAACATATGTAAACCATGATAGCAAAGCCAATGCAGTCAGCCATTCAGGCTGATGTTGCAATATATTATGCTAAACCATTACTAATGCAAAGAAAAAACTACATGAAAATAATTTACTAAAATGTTACTGCATTAATGCTCCAAAATCCAGCTGTGCATTTCCACATGGAGCACACCATCAATTGCATTTTTAGATGGGCTCCCTTGCAGACTGAAAGGTTTCCAGTAAGATCCTGTATTTTTAATGTAAATGGAGAAATATGCACACTCATTTCATAAAGGTTACTTTTCACCTACACACTCAGAAAACAAATAACACTGTTGGGAAAAAAGCGTGCCCTTATCTTTCCCATGTCAGAAGTACTGTGAATTACAGCAGAAGCTCCTGTTACCTCCTGAGACACCAGATTCCCACAGTGGAAGAGGTGGCTTACTCTGCCTAGTTACTGAACAGTCAGCAGGGCACAAGGAATTTTGTTCATCAAGGTAAGCTTTCAATTTGGCACTGAAATCTAGAAAGATGCCCAACAAAAAAAAATTGAGTGAGGAGGCTGCACCTTAAAATTCACTTTCTCCTGCATGACTTTGTTTATTTCTTGCCCCCCAACTAGGGCAGAGATGATGTCTGCAATGGGTTGTAAATTATTGTTTTCTACAAGAGGCTTAGCGAATCCCTGCGACTTGTGCTTCACCACAGCGTGCTCATAAGCTTTCCTTGCAGTCAGCTGCTGTACGCTCATCACTTCCGACACTGGCACAATTCACTTCTGACACTGGCACAATTTATTTAGATACCAGGGCTGGGGTTAAGACCCTAGCTTTCAATATCTTTTTTTTTAATACATATAGGCCAGGTTTCCTCCCCTGAGCCCTGCTCTATCTATAGCAATCTGCATGTGTTAGTGTAAAAACAAAGACTGGTCCAATAATAAGACTTCCCTCTATATTGGAGTAAATATTTCAAATAATACCTTTAAGAAGGCAAAAAGCCATCTCTCTGCAACTTAGCTATACAACCTTTCTCCCATATTTTCGTTTTCCTAAGGGGAGGTATCTTGCATAAGACTTGTTGATATTCTTAAAACAAAAGGCATTCATATATTCAAACTTAGCTAATTTTCTTGTTTGGCCTCTGACTATTTTATAGCAGAGTTGGCAGCTTGAAAGGTAGACCTATTATGCTAATTCTGTAGTAAAAAGTCCAATTAACTTTCTTACCTTTATTTAGGTTCAACATCTAGGTTCACTTAGATAAAAGACTTCATAGTAAAACAACTACTGAAGATCTCAGGGAGCTTTTCAGGCATGTATTTAGATCCTATATTAATAGTTCACATTGTTTTCTTTAATCTGGTTCTAATTTGTCAGACTAGCACATTTTCAAGTGACAGCATATTAACTAATTAGGGAAATAAAAGACTAGGTAGAATAATATCACTGAACAGCAAGTGTGCTAGATAATGTTCAATGTTTAAACTAGAGTAATGAATGAATGTGGTTAAACCACAACATTATTTTGAAGTCAATAGTGAACAAACCATGAATGGAGATATCTATTATGATGAAGCCCACTGACAGGGGAAGGTGGGTAAAACATAACAGCATAGAACATAACTGCCCCTTGCTGACATGTGGCACGAACAACAAGCACCGGTCAAACCAAAGCTTCTTACATTCTGTGACGTTGGCTATGCTTTGCCTTTCTTCTGGACACTTCTTCCTGCTGTGGATTGTTCTGCATTCCAGGGTCAAATGCACTAATGGCTTGCCTTGGAAATATGGTTGAATAGCTATAGAATAAGAGTTAGTCACACACTGGCAGTCAATTCCCTTTGACCTGAAGCTCCAAGGCATATCAGAAATACCACAATTTATCTAATCTCACTAATAACAAAGGGAAATATATATCACACACACTGGAGGGCAACTGCTAGGCTACAACTAATTTGCATGAGATTGTAGGAGTTTTTCCATAGCACCAGTGTGAAAAGAAACACTATTTTACCATGTTTGTCATACATTGCTGATGTTAAATGTCTAGAAAAAAATATTTGGTGGAATCTGCCCAACTATCAATATGGAAACATCTGATATAGGTGTGTTGGTTTTAATTAAGCCATAGAGGATTCTGATGGGAAATTGCCTCCCTTTTCGCTTGAGTATTTTCCATCTATCCGTGCAGACATTGGGAACTAAGGTCTCTAGCCTGCTGCAGAGTTACTGCTTCAGAAATGGGGAGAAAAGGTTCCCAAATCTGCTGCTGCATCCCCTCTGCAGAGCACGCTGAAAGGTTTGGCTTGTATTTAAAACCAGGAGCAAAAGCACATTTCAAAATAATGAATCCTTTTGTACAGCAAAGTACCTATCTCCAGTAAATCCTCCTAAAAAAGGCTTCTGACAAGATAATTTACAGGCCTGGCAACCAAGTGAGCAAGAACCGTAAATGGAAAAATGCCTATTATAAAACTCTGCTCTGTCTTAAGCAAATTGGGAAAAGAGCAGCTTTCAGACATTAGCACATCTGGTGTGACACAATTCATAAAATCCTTTTTCAGACAATGCAACAATAGTAAAACATGAACAAGCTTTTGGCCTAGTGGTCAGCCCTACATTTGCCTGACCTAAACATTCACTAACGAAGAACTAATCCGTCCTCTGCCCCGTTTTCCCCAATGCTACCCAAATGGTGAATCACTCCTTAAAGAGAAATAAAATGTGAATTTTATCATTGTCTCCTGGTCTCCTTTTATTATTCCCTTTTATTATTTATTATATTATTCAATTGCCACATTCTTTCCAGAAGACTGGAATTTTACTCCTGTGTTTTCGAGAGGTCTTTTTAGTGAAGATTTGATATTCACATAGAGTCATTCAGTGTCATGAGAAGTAGATCTCATTAGAGAGACCTGGACTGCAACAGCGTGTGGAAACCCCAGCCCCCATTTGCAGCAGTCTCTGCATTGTCCAATATGTTTTCCCTTGTGGGCCTTTTTACCCAGACTCATGCTTAGCATAAAACTTGACAATGTGTTGTTGCCCTACCCACATCTCTAAATCACTCTGTGTTCAGGAATTTTGTCTCTTGCTTCTATTTAATCTGAGTCAGCAGCTGAATTATGTTTATTCAACTTATGTCCAGCAAGAATGACTTGTTAGGTTAACATTTTTTTAAGCGTCCTTTTGAACAGGTTTTGCATAGAGTGCAGAATGACAAGATCTTTTTGTTGCAAGAACATTAAAGAACATAATAAATGACATCAGCCATATTCAGGTCATTTCTGCATGTAATCTGCAAAATAGCTTCAGGAATGAATTTGTTCACATGAACAATGTCCTAAAGGGTATGGAAAATGAACTGAAACTCATGTCAGCTCCTTGTACACCAAACTGAATGTTCTGCCTCTGATGTGCAGCCTGGTTTTCCTGCTGGTAGTTTGCTGTGGGAGAGGATGTTTGGAGCGTGGAAATGTCATTACAAAGGCAAGTTAGGGTTCCCAAAGTCAGGGCTCCCAAAGCTTGTAGTGTTTATCACACTGGCTGCACTTGTGCCTGCTGTCAATGGTCCTGCCAGGACAGTGCAGCTCTGGGCTTTGTATCATGCTGCCTGTGAGCCTGTGGACTTTTATTTTCTCTGCCTCGCCAACATGCCCCATGTACTGACTATAGCGATTTCACTGAGGCCAGCTGAAGGCTTAATCTGTACAAAAGGCTTCCTCCCATATGCAGTGACAGCAAGCAACAAGTTCCTGAAGAACTGCTTCTTCAGCACCAAGCATAGTTTCTCTTCTTCCATAGCAACGTAAAGTTACCCTCATCTCCAGAACAGGCCTCCAGAGAAGCAGCCTATGTCACCTGAAAGACACTTTCATCCCATCTCAGGTGGGAGTCTGTGTTTGCTGGGCTTCTAAGCTTTGCGGGCTTCTTGATCCCCCAGGTGAGGCCAGGGAACGCATGGGGCTTCAGCTTTGGTGGCGCAGTTCTGCTCTGCAGTGCTGCACCCTGTGCTGAGGTGAGCACCTCACCATTTTCACACCCTCTTCAGCTTTCTTCTCAGTGCAAGCTCCTACCAAGTGACTTCAGCCCAGAAGGAAATGCTTCATCTTCTTCCCCTCAGCCTGCCATTGCATTTGGTAGGGGTCTTGCTGGGCTTTGGTGTACAGCAGGGGCAGCAGTAAGGAGCTGAGACCTCCTGACCTGGGGTTTGACTGGGGCCCTGCCCTGCACGGGGAGGAGGGCTGTCTCACGGTGGCTGCTGACAGCATCTCCTTATCGCCATGGTGGACATCACACAACTACAGAGCCACAGAAGGGCTGAGATTGGCAGGGACCTCTGGAGGTCATCTGGTCCAACCCCTCTGCTCCAGCAGGGCCACCGAGAGCCAGTTGCCCAGGTGAGATGTGAGAGTGAGCTGGAATTAATTGCTGTGTTTATATTAGATAGGGTCTGCAAACTCTCTGCAATTAAAGGCAGCTAGTGGCTCCCAGACCAGTGTTAAACATCTTGCAGACAGTAATTATATGTGGTTTCTCACTTCCCCATCATGTGGGAACTGACACTGTAGGTTTGCGAATAATAAGCTCTTGCCACTCAAAGAAAAGGACTGGTCTTATTTTCTCGTCTTCTAGGGTTGTTTGCAAGTACCTCCTATCTAAAATTATGACAGTAGGGCTGAGTTTGAACCATGGGGTTTATTCTGTTAAAACGGTTGATTTTAGTTTTTCAAATGTAGATCTTAAGCTACTTAGAATGCAATTGTAACTGGTCATCTTTGAAGTCAAGCTCCAAATCCAATAGCTTATTTAAAGAATCTAAAATAATTTCTAGACATTTTTATGTCTAAAATTTAATCTGTGTTTTTGAGAGAGAAGTTTTAAAGACAGTTTTAGATAAATCCTTTAGTCCTGAAAATAATTTGTTTGAAGGGCAATGGATAGCTTTTAGATCACTGTATGGAGACAAGTCTCTGTGTAGTTTCTGAAAGGTACTTACAAAAATTTGATCTAAAAGACTTTTAGAAACATTTAAGAATTAGTATGGTGTGTGTAGACGTCCCAAGGTGGCAGTGTTAGGCAGCCTTTCAGCTGTTTTCTGTTGGACAAGAAAACCCTCTGTCCCGGGCAGACAGGCAGTGGAACCACATTCATTTTATTATGCAAGACTCTGGATCACTGTTTCACACAGCAGCATCTGCCAGTAATGAAAAACAAAATGAGTAAGTGCAATTATTTAGGGGGTTTCATGGCACAAAATAGATGACAAGCTTAAACATGTCACTTTTTTTCCTCTTACGATGCCAAAGAAAATCAGACTGAACTTTAGGTATGAGACAGTAGAAAGCAACACATCTACTCCAGCATCCCTTGAGGACAGTTTTAAACAGCATTCCCCTGCAGGGCTGGCGCAGTGTTAAGGAACTATTCTATACACCTTATTCTGTATCATTCACACTTCGCTCTCGCCTCCTGGAAAAATTACTATCGAGTGCGCACCAACTTCTGACCCAAGAATTCCCCTCTCAAACCCGGGGGAGAACCAAGGCCACTGCTTTGGATTGCCCCAGTAGACTCAGCTGCCTAAACTTGCTTCTGTCCCACCACCCAGATCCTAAGGATCTTTCCCCTTGCATCAGCACCACTGAGCCTGACTGCATCTGGGGACCTGTGTCCAGTTTGGGCTCCCCAGAGCAGGGCAGCCATTGACTCCATGGAAAAAGTTCAGCAGATGCCACAAAGATGAGGATGGCGCTGGAGCACAGCACATCTGGAAAGAGGTGGAGAGAAACGCCTTT
The DNA here is from genome assembly GCF_000690835.1 of Fulmarus glacialis. Lineage (NCBI taxonomy): Eukaryota > Metazoa > Chordata > Aves > Procellariiformes > Procellariidae > Fulmarus > Fulmarus glacialis. The sequence goes on along the minus strand of NW_009220674.1, from coordinate 22,383 downwards.
GTTCAACCTGAAGAAAAGAAGGAAAAGGAGGACTCTTTTGGATGTCTTCAATTTCCTTGGGCTGGGGGAACAGAAAGGAAAGAGCCAGACTTTTCTCAGAGGTGCAGAGGGACAGCAACAAAGACACTCACCAGAGACCAAAGGAGCCGCTTCTTCCCCAGGAGGATGCTTGACCCAGGAAGAGAGACCCAGAGAAGCCATGGGATCTCCACTCCTGTGGATCTTCCCAGCTCTACTGGACAAGGCCTAGAGCAGCCTGATTCAGCTGGCACTCCTTTAAGCTCCATGGGTGGTGAAGGGGCAAGTGGTGGATCACAGACCTCCAGAGGTCCCTTGTGAATGAAATTATTCTACACCACTATTTCCCAGCTTCCTGAACATTCCTTCAGGTCTGCTTATTTTCCTGAAATACACTCTGCAACATGTTAGCATTCCACAGCTAACAGGGGTAGTACTCCGTGTGCTGGCTGAGTCCTCGCCTTAGAGGACAAATATAGGCAAGAGGAGATAATTCATTGTGAGTCTTCTTTGCCCTGAAGCTGCAGTATTGGTGACAACTGCCCTGGCAATATATTTCTACTGCCTGTTCTTCATCAAACTATGATCCCTGAATTTATCCTGATTGCAGAAGTTAGTTGTGTTTTAAAAAAGAGACTTTTACTGTGTTATGTTAGAGCCAGGCAAATAAGGTGAGATTCATCCAAGTATGAAGCTTTAAGAAAGCCTTACAGGAGGAAAGGAGTCTGGGGCCTCTATAAGTAAACCTAGATGATGCCTTGGCTACTGGAGAGGGATAAGAAAAGTTGATAGCAGAAACTGTAGCAGCAGTAGCACCAGGTACAAGCAGGTAGAAAGGGCTAATGGTCTACTCTGCAGAGAAAAGTAGCACAAGAAGATGTTACTTGAGGAAAAACAGCTTAGCAAGGCAAGGGAGAGAACTGAAAGCTAACATGGGTATTTGCTTTCAGTTTGTCAAAAAAGGGGAATACTATCAGCTTGGCTTGCTCAGAACATGAAGGTTCTTCAGAGGAAATAACCACAGAGCTAAGGGATAATGTGTTTCCCTTTACAGATAGCTCTTCTAAGAAATACTGTATGGTTTATATCTAGATATGGACTTTAGAATTATTTTCTATGTCCTGGGTCTGAGCCTTGTGTCCCATGATTTCCCTTGGCTTCCTTAGTAACAAAACCTCAGTGTTCATGCTGAAAAAAATGAGCTGTGATGTTTTTCTAATGAGAAGATGAAAATATAGTCTTTGTATTCCTCTGGTATCCAGCTTCACAAATGTGTCCATTGTTTCTGCTTGTTTTCTGCCTGTTGCACTACAAATACTGAAAAAACAGTGTTGTAGTCGCAGAGCTGTACTTGGGAATCCAAGAGCCCTCATACCTCAGCTCCAAATTTCTACATGGCTGGGACAGTCTTTCTGTCTGTATTTTTGTTTTGTTATCCATTTGAAACATCATCTTGCTCCTTTTAAAGTGTACTCAGCTTCTCTGAAGATCTGGCTGCTTCAGGAGCCAGGACTCTGCCATTAACATCTCTTAACACTATAGTCTAAATATAATGCTGCACTGGTCACCATAGAAATACCCTGTCACTTTGAGTCTTGCATGCATTTCTCATCATGCAAAAACATTTCTCAATTTTCTTTTTTAAATCTGAACTGCAGTAAGCTAACCCACAAATGTCTTGGCATGATCACACTATTAATCACTGTCATTGCTTTGTAGGAGCCTGGCATCTCGGGTTATCCTGTATTTGCAGTTTGCTCCTTGATACTGAGGCTAATTTGGGAGGATGGAAGAGAGAAAGGTGGGACAGCACCTTCCCTGCCCTCAAACTTTTGCCCACTCAGGGCTGTAAAAGCCTGTGGAAGTCTTATGCCACTGAAATAATTCTGCAGCCTGCAGATCCTCCCCCATGTGCTTGGAAATGCGGCACAGATGGAGCTGTGCTGTCAGTGGGGATTACATACTGAGGGAGACTGGCTACGTACAAGAACCCTGTCAGTGTTTAAACCCACTCGCTGGAGTCTCATGGGATGAGTGGGAGGAAGAGAACATGGGGAAGAGCTGTGACATCCCAGCTCTGGGGTGGGTCCTATCCCAGACAGAGAAGCACAGCTTGTGAGGCTGTCTTCTGACCACTTCTGACAGAGGAGTACCTCTGGAAACCAACAGTAGAAATGGATTTCTTAGCACCTCTAGGAAGGCCATAAGTGGGGCTGAAAAGTAGATTTTTAATGAGGGAAAGTCATTCATGAAAAGAAGTCATATCATGTATGTTTTCTGCCTGCACAAAGTGCGAGTTACAACTCAGGGACCCAAAAGGATCAGATCAGGTAAATATTACTGTTCCCTGCAGAGCTGTTTCTTCACAGCTCCTATTTTCAGGGCACAGTAACTCCTGCATGCTGCACCACTTGAAGGCTACACATGCTAATCAGGATGTGCTGAAAATCTTAGCAAGAGAATTTCTCCTCCTCAAGGGAGAATCGTGCACTGTTTTGTATTCTGGAGACTTTCACGGATTTCAGTGTCCATCTGGTGTTAGATATGGGGCTAATGAGGAGGAATTACTTTTGAGGCCACTTACTCAAGTATAGGTCTCTTAGCTCTTGCAGTATTCTTTTATTGCGATCCTTTTTTAACTATAGTTAAGCATTATATGTATTTCAGATAATATGGTAATTTAGCTGGTATTATTGGCCAAAACAGGCTATTTTAAAGAAGTGCTGGATGGCTGCTTAGTATGCAAATGCTATAATGACTCTGAACTCTGGAAAGAGAAAAGCACCCATACAGGAACTGTATATTGTAGCATGCAACAAATCTTTGAATTATGCAGTGTTATATGAGGAAGCTGAATCTTAAATGGGTATAGATTAAAATAAATAAATAAATGGGTATAGATTAACCATTAGAGATTTATCTTCAGTAATTGATTCAATTCTAACCTGCAGCACTCTTTGCCAGAGATTTGGGGTCCACAGTGGGACCTGTTCCCACACTCACCCAAACCCCCACTAAAGTGAAAGGTCCTCCTGTAGGAACCTGCTGGGGAGCCCATCTGTAAACGAGGAAGCTAGAACAGCTTAGGCCTGTGCTTGGATGGTCCCAACACTGTCCTCAGTCCATGCAGCAGCCCATTGAGCAGACTGCCCACTTCAGTAGACTGGAGGTAAATGCAAAGATTTGACTCTCTCTTTACACATAATGGAAATTTCATTTAAATGTCTTAACATAGATTTAAGTTCAAAACTTTGTACTCACAAACCTGTTTAGGTTGACATTGGTGACTGAACCTGATTTCACAGAGTGCTGGCTGAAAGAGCCATATAGTTGGTGTTAGCCCTGTTAACGGCTCACCTTCTCCAAAGTCCTTTACTGTCAGCCTGTTTTTCCCGTAGGTTAACAGTGAGAACTAACTCTCCAAAAAGATCAAAATGGTGCTAATAAGCTAGCATTTGAGGTACAAAGGTGGCAGAAAAATGTTAGGGAAAAATCCAAGTTTTCAAAGCAGGCTAGTACAACGGTTGGTACTGCAGAACTGCTTGCAGTTTTACTCAAGTGGCCTAAAGCAATCCTCTGTGTTCTCAGAGGAACATGGCACTCTTTCATTCAAGCCAAAAACTTTAGGGAACCTAAAATGGCGTTTAAGAATGGAAGTAGGTTGCTAACTTAATTTTGCTTCTCATAAAAAAAAAAATTAAAGACCAAAATATTTCAAAAGGGACTAAAGGTATCGATTTAAGAAACCAAAACCAGATGCCTGACTTTCAGAGTGAGCATGCAGTACTTCCTGTACTACACCTCTTCAAAACACCCCAAATCATTAGTCACTAGTGAATAACATTATCTTCAGAGTTCACGGAAGGGATAAATATGTTCCTGTCCATGACTGGGGACCTCAGCAGACTAAGATTCATTAATCAGCACTGCCTTTTCCTCAGGGAAAATGACAGCACTTCCAAATTTTATATGTAGTTTTCATAATGTGTGGGTGACTTGGCTGACTCATTAACCCTGGGGGGAGATTGTTAATCAGTGGATGACTGCTATGTGTGCCACAACGCCATGATTCAGATTTGCTCCTTTATGGGAATGCCTGATTGAAATAAATTGCATGTCTTATATTAAGCTGTAGTTTTCTCATTTTGATCCTTGTTTTCCTAAGAAACATGGCTTTTATAAAGTCCCTGTCTTTTCTCTGCCTTCCCAAAATCTTTGCTTTCCTTTGCCAATCTCCAAAAAATTCATCAATAAGGTAGTGAGCTTAGTCTCTAGTTGTCACAAGGTTTGTGATAGCAGGTAGCTGGGTCAAGAGACACCACATTACTGCAGCCCTCTTGAGAGAAAGAGTTGCAGTCCTTGCTAAACCTGGGTGGAAAAAGGGGTACGGGAGCCAGGGCTTCACTCCCGTTACACCCAGTGAGTGCATGACAGTGGGAGGCAGGGTCTCCTCCTGCGCACCTTCGTGGCCACTATAGAAGAGTTTTTAGATATGCAATTACAGATCTCCAGAGGAATTACTTGCATTTTTTACCACTCAGTTCATTTATTTCTATTTTTGGTTTTGACGTAAATAGTTCTTCTACATCCCAGTGTGCAGTTACAGAACAAGACAGATATTGCAGGCATGAAGGGGACTAAGAGGAGGCAGTTAGTAGACTTTATCCAAGTCTTAGGATTCTCCAGTAAAACCGGAGAATTAAAAATTTATCTTAGTCATAAGCCTGGAAGTATTGCAGGGCTTTGTACACAGAGCTGGACAAAGGCTAGCTGAGTGCCACAACTTGGCAATTCCTTAACTAAAGCTGTTTAAAAGAAATCTGGAAAAGCTCAACCCAGAAATCCCTGGGCTTTATAGTGGATGGCTTTCAGAAGGCAGCCCACATGCTGAAAAGTCCTTTCAAAATTGGATGTAAATTCACAGCTTCAGCTGTACCTTAGTGCAGTGTACCTTGGTTGGAAAGTAAAAGAGAAAGCAATGCACTAGTGGCAATTTGGAAACACAATCCAAATCCAACAAGCCAGGTGGCTTTATGTCATAGCACATAACCCTGTGCCACTGCCACATAACGTCCCGGGCTCAGTGACAGGTTACACGCCAAACAGAAGGGGGACCACCCATTTCATTTTACCTACCAATGCTTTCAAGCTGCATGCAAGAAAGGAGCGTGTTTGCGGTATGGATACCTGAAAGTGATAAATGGGGAATCGTTTTTTAGGTATAGGTACTACATTTTCTGTGAAACTTCAGAAAAAAACAAATCGAAACCTCATACACCGTCTCCTCCACTTTCTCTCTTCCTCCCCTTCCTCCCCTCCTACAGACTTTCACAACGGTTTGTATTAAATCTTTCCCCTCTTCTCTGCAATATTCTTCTCTCCTTTAGTATTAATTAGTGCTTATTTTTTCCCTGCTTAGCTTGCCTAGTAGATGTCAGGGTGTGCATCTCCCAGCCTCCCTTCGCTCCTCTTTGCACAGCCCATTGCTTTGCTCACAGCCTTTCCTCCTCACTCCCTGCAGCCATGGGCCCATTAATTTGCCACTCCTCCATGTCTCTGCCTCCTTGCAGTCCTTATCGTTTGCTCCTTCCCCCCTTCCTCCTTAGTCTTCTGTGGTTTTGCCCACTTCTTTCCATCTGTCTTGTTCCCCATCAGTGGCTGAGGCTCCCATGCACTCCTGACCTCTCTCCAGCTTTCCTCCCTTCTTTCTAGTTAGCAAGTGCTCCTTATCTCCCCGTGGAGAAACCCAGACCCAACCTATAGAGTTTTTCACTTGTATTGGGTTTATGTGACAAGGTTTCGGTAGTGGAGGGGCTGTAGGGGGGCCTTTGTGAGGAGAGGCCAGGGCTGCTCTGTGCCAGACTCACCACAGGGCACAGCTGAGCACCTCAGCCAAGATGGTAGGATCTTGGGGAGGAAGTACTTAAGAAAGGGCAAAAATGCCACAAAGGCAAAGAAGGAAAGTGGAAAAAAAAGTGTGAGAAACAGTCCTGCACACACCAAGGTCAGTAAAGGAGGGGGAGGAGGTGCTCCAGACGCTGAAGCAAAGATTCCCCTGCAGCCCATGGAGAAGACCATGGTGGAGCAGGTTGTCTGCCAGCAGCCCAAGGAAGGCTATGCTGGAGCAGATATCCACCCTGCAGCCCGTGGAGGACCCCACATCGCAGCAGGTGGAGATGCCCTGGAGGAAGCTGCTGCAGCCTGTGGATAGCCCACGCCGGGGCAGTCTCCTGGCAGGAACTGTGGCCTGTGGAGAGGACCCCACACAGGGGCAGGTTTTCTGGAAGAAGCTGTCAAGGGGGACACAAACGGGAGCAGTCTGTTCCTGAAGGACTGTACCCTCTGGAGAGGACCCACGTTGGAGCAGTTCATGACAGACTTTATCCCATGGGAGGAACCCCACACTGGAGCAGGGGAACAGTGTACAGAGGAAGGAGCAGCAGAGAGGAACCGTCATGGACTGACCACAACCCCCATTCCCCTGCGTGCCTGGGGTGAGAGGAGGTAGAGGAGTTGGGATTGAAGGAGTGAAGCTGAGCCTGAGAAGAAGGGGTAGGGTGAGGGGAAAGTGTTTTACGCTTGTCTTTGTTTCTCACCATCCTATTCTGTTTCTAATTGGCAATAAATTTATATAATTTTCACCAAGTTGAGTCTGTTTTGCCTGTGATAGTAACTGGCAAGCAAATTCCCTGCCCTTGTCTCGACCCAAGAGCTTTTCCATCATATTTTCTCACCCTGTCCTGTTGGTGAGGGGGAGTAAGAGAGCAGCTGGGTGGGAGCTTGGCATCCAGCCAAGGTCAAACCTACACATCACTCTTCACTGGGCATCTTCCCTTGCCCAGTTCCTGCAATCCTGTTTTTTTCTTCACCACATCTGTCTTCCACACTTTCTTCAGCATTCCTCTCTCCTTTGTCCCCAGCACTTTCTGGTACTTCACTGCTTGACTGCTGATTTGCCTGTTGGCTGTGGGACCCCATCACTGTCCCATTCTGATAAGGCACTGCAGCTCTAACCATGTGGGTATGTCCATGCTCAGCCTCTCTCTCACTGTAGTTCTCTGCCCTAGCACATCCAGGAACCAGCTGCCTTCTAAAATCTGGTTTGAACTTCACCTTGGCATCCACTGTCCCTTCTTTGATGTAACAAACTTCCCCTACGTTATCCCCACTCACTATAATCCCATGCTTACATCTATTGCTTAGCTTCCTCCTGCTCCCCTCGGTAGTGGCTGTCTTATTGTGCCCTTAGACACCAACAGCCAAGCACAGAAGAAATGGCATCACAGCAGCTTCTGGCCACTACAGGAGGTGACATCTATGGGCAATCCCGCTTGATGCTGACTGCCCTGTCTGGAGAAAGCAATTATGGGCAAGCTGACACTACTCTGTGAAGACAATCTCATTCTGGTCATGACTGGGCTGGATTACCTTAGGGAAATGGATGTAAGTGTTGTTAACCAACTTCTGCCTTTCCCATACCACATATATACTCAGGAGTTCTTTAGCATCAGTGAGGCAAAAGACCTAGCTTTACCTCAGCTTCTTGGGCAAAGAGTGATCATAGCACATCCACATTAGAAATAAGGGCAGTAATTCTACTAGGCAAAGAGAAACTTGGTTTGCTCATACCTGAAAATGAGCTTGCTGCTTTGAATTCCTGTCTAGTGGGTACTACAAACATGTTAGCTTGGCTAGTCCTTTCAGGCCAATGCAGGACATAAATAAGGCAATGCATCAAGACCGATCTATACTGGAATGAAACAGTGCATAAACTCACTTGCCCTGCTGGGAGGCGGGAGGACTCCTCATAGCATCTTTCCAGGCAAAATGATGTTGACACCAGCAAAAGTGGCAACTGTTTTTGGAGGAGGGAGGGAAGGTTAGTGCAGTGGAGGAGAACTGGGAAATTGTGTCGTGTTTGGAAAAGACATCACTTGGAGATCTCTCCTAGCCCATAGGCGATGAAAAGTTTCTGTTACAATCCTGTGTATTTTATTTGGCAGTTGCCAAGCCCTTGATACGTAATAACCTGTGAGACTTTTCCATATCTCTTGGTCGTATGATTATCTTCCACCTTATTAAGCAGACTGAATATCTGTTCTTAGGCTGCAGTTTCCATGTAAGCTTCCAGAACTCGCGTTTTCAGATCTGTCATTGGAGACATGGGCTTGTCAGCAGAGCCTGCCAGTGGCTCAGAACTCATTTTAGCACATGGTTTCTGTTCCCTCCCAACCTTCTGCTTGGTTTAGCAGCTGGTTCTGTTGGACTTCAACCTTCCCCCATGGCTTCTAGCTAGGTCCGTCCCTTTGTGGTCTTACTGATTTGTTATTTTCCTGGAGAAGTCCTCACAGCTGTCAATGGAAACACTGACGCTTGCCTCCATAGTCAGTAATAAATTGTCAGGAAGTCTGGTGGTTGTGGCAGCTTGCCCAGGTTGCCTATGGTGTGCAGTGGACAGTTCTGGCTAAATTTCTTCAGTAGCTTGAAGGTTTGCGGAGACATGCATTAGCAGGTACATCTCTTGCTGATCATCCCTAGGTCTCTGTACCATTTGGGAAAGCATTTTTTATTCTCCTGCATTATCTAAAATCTCACTCAGAGGTCTTACAGAGTTGAGGCCTTACAAATTATTTTAATTTGTCTCCTTGTTGTAAGGGTAATAAATGCCACGAAACTGAGGGAAGCCCACCTACAGCCTCCAAAGATAACCTTTTTCTCCTCAAACCCTCTTCTGTTTGCAGAACTATGAAGCCTGATCTGGGGTCTTGGAGCACATAAACTTACAAAAGCAGTTCTGTTCTTTCAACCTGAAATGTATTTATTAAAACAGAGCTGTCCTTAAAAGACAATGAGGCTGAAAAACTTCAGCTTGTATTCTGGCCAAGAATATTTCAAAACCATTTTATGTTGAAGCAGATAACTTATCTAGCATCTGCCCTATGACCTAACATGTCCGCTGACAATTGTGTTCCCATTCAAAAAGACCAGCAAGTGCCGACTTTGCACAACTGGTTTTGAGGCTGAAGCTGAAGCATCCTTGAGGAACTGTTGGCTATACATGTTGGTGCAGTGGCAAGCAGAACTTACCGAAGCTCTGGCTACAGCCAAAGTATTAAATAAACCTAAATTTTGCTTGGTTTCAAGTCATTGCACGTGTCCTGATGAAAACATAGAGTGGTCTGCAAACCTCCTCCAAAGCAGAATTTAAACATGAGGAAAATACAGAAAAGCCAGGCAGAAATGAGAAGAGAAATGTTTGAAATAAGCTTCTTGAGGAAGAGTAAGTGTGGCATTGGTTTTGAGGTGTGCATTACTTAACAAAGTGCTTGGCATGGTTTATAATATTGTCTATTTGAGTTCATGGAGTGGATTGTAGGAAACCTATCCATGACTTGGGTGTGGGACCTTATTTTTCCAGTGGTGCAGACAATGTACAACTACTTAATAATTTAAATATAAAACCCACAATGATTTTTGTCGCCTTGAGTAATACATCTCCCTGCAGGGCTGACATGAGCAAACAGACAGCATAGATGGTTCCGCCTAGGGCAAGATTCTGCAACGGGTGGCAAATATGGAGACATCTGCCTGTAAGTGATGCAGATGAAATGGTGACCACCCCTGCCTTCCATCTGTCGACCCTGCTTCTGCACCAGAAGTGATTTCCCCCTTACCAGGGATGGCCGATTGACATGCCCATTTGCTTCTGGTCTCCAGTTACAAACTGTACTGACCTAAATTAGGAAGCTGTTCAGAAAGTGGGCAATGTATACTGTTCCTATAGGTTGTGAGTAGGTACCAAGGCTTAGTACAATTAAAGCGCTTTGTTAGGAGAACAACAATTTTTTAAAACTTTTGTATGGTTGTGCATAACCTTGAGCCAGCCTTGTCTCCTAGATACAGACAGAACTGTTATTTTTTTCTTATGTATTTAAATGTCTAAAGTAATACTGTTAAATAAAGAATTGGGCAGATATAAAAAGGAGGTAAAATGGTACCAGCTTGAAAATCAGACTACTGTAACGAAACTGTATTTAGTACTTTCAAAAGCAACTTTTATTCTCTTTTCATGTTTCACTTTTGTTTAGTTTTCTTGGTGGATTGAGTGGTAGGTGAGATGGTCAATATATAGTATTCCCTTCTGGTAGTCAGCTGTTTTCTGTTTTCCCCTCATTCTTCATAGAATGAAGCATTTTCTGATTTACAAGAAAATTGGGAACCACTTTCTTGTCTATGAAATGTTAAGCTGGTGTGATTTCTACCTCTTGCCTGAGCTCAGAAAAAAAATAATTTCTGATGCTCTGGCTAACCATTCTTCCTTTCAGAAGGGCAATTATGCATTGCAATGTTTTGAAGCCACCGCTCCTGCTTACCTGCCCACTAACCCTGCAAAATTTCAAGGATGGTCTGACTCTGTGGCCTGTATTTTTTTAATCTTGCTGAGTCCTAGAAATTGAAGTACTTTGAAAATGTCGCCTAGGACAAAAACGGCATGCTAGAGAGTGATGCTGATTTGACTGGTAGGGTTCAAGGTGGAGGCAACATTTAATTGTTAGACATAAGAATTCAGAATCCCTCTATCTCCCTCTTTCTGTAGTTCAGGGTTCCCAAATTATATGTCCTAGTAGTGGTATGCAAACCATTTCAGAGTAGTATTCTGCCCCAACAGACTGCAGCCTTCTCCCTCATACTGGCTTAGTAGTACCTCAGAAGAGCTTGGAAATCCTTGGTCAGACCTCTTCAGACAGGCTGAATGAAAGATCAGTCATTCTTCCTCCCCTCATCTAGCTGAGAGGTGGAAGCACAGAAGAAGTAGTAGAGCCAGAATGATAGAGGAAATCTGTGGAAACACTGAGATTCAATTCGGATTTCAATTTCAGCCTCAATTGCTGATCTACTGTTTCTTTCCTTGAGAGAGACTGTCCTTTCCCTATTGGGTACATGGCAGCAGGGCTCTACTTGACTCGGCAACCAGAGAATTTTACATGCAAGCTCCCAAGCATGACAGCTGTGTTGTCTCTGCAAAAAAACAGTGCAGATTTCTCCCTGCTTGTGCTGGGGGCAAAGATTTCCTCTTGCTCCCTGCCTTCCCTGCCAAGTCTCTGGAGCCCACAAGGGTTCAGGGAAGGCTCAAACTCTGCAGGACCTTATGTTGCAAATATATTCATGGGATGACAGGACCTTGTCCTTAATTACCTCTCACTTGTCCCTGTGTTTTCAGATAATATTTTTCTAAAAGAAAAAGGAGAAATACTACACAGTAACAGATGATAGGGAGGTGGAGGAACCAGGTAAAGATTTATGACTAGGTTCTGTGGTAATAAGGAGTAATACAGTCCAAACGCTTTCAGTGTTAATATCTACATGAGGTTTGCCTTGACTTGAGATGTCTAAGACTGCCTTTGAACAATTATCCCACAAAAGTATTGGCTTCAAGACATCAATAACCCATCCCAAGAAACAGCTACTTTGGGGACTTATACTCACCATTAAACATCTCTCTTTGTCTCCAGGCTACATCTCTTCCTCTTTCCCCGCGAAAGTAGTAAGTATGAACTATTCCAAGTAAACACCATAAAAGCAGGGCACTTTGGTTCCCCTGTGAGACAGGATCACGAAGATCAACCAGAAAGAAGTTGACTTACAACAAACTGAAGTGCCTTGTCTTCACTGGGGGAAGGTGGAATTATTTTTCACTGGGCCACATTAATTAACTGGATGTTAAATTATAAAAAGTGCTTCCTAGGTGTGGGTATGGCTCTTGATAAGGCCAGGTCACTATCAAACTGGTTTAAGACATCCTGCTTCCCCTTCACATATGAACATCTGAATCCTTTCTAGTTCTAAGAGCCTCTGGCCTAAAGTTGAGTGTCCAAAATGCTTCTGGGGAGCTTTGTGATAGTTAGGTGGTGGTGTAAGTAGTTCTTGCATTGAGAAAGGCTGTGAGAATCACCTATGTGATGCAGACCCGGCTATTGCATGGGATGGCTCAGACTGTATTCTCTGCTTCACTTAGCACGGAAGGTCTCACGCGGAATCCCTGTACCCATTTGGACATAGTCACAATGGCAAGTCACAGTTCACCCCACCTAGAACTGCTCCATTTCAGGACACGGTTCCCCATGCCTGCAGGTGCAGCCTATTCTTGCCACACTCAAGTCCAGCCATCTTATCATAACATAGCTCTTTTCATAATGGACTATGAGTATTTCTTCAGAGTGAGGTGGCTGTTTGTTGTGCCTGGTGCAGTAGGAATATGCCAGTCTCACTAATAGGTATGATTACAAGTTGAATATATGAATTCCTGAGGTCTTGATGGTAGTAAATTAGTCTTCTTGAGCCTTCTTTTCCCCCTCTGTCTCTCTCCTGATTCCTAGATCAACAGCATGCTTCACCTCAAAGGCTGCAGCAGCATCTTGAAACATCTGCCTTCTAGTACATAAGCAGAAACTTCTCTGCTATTGACATTGATCTGACAAGCTTTAGCATATCATCAGGATGTCCCCATATTTTTTCTGCCACAAGAAAGCTGATCCTAAATTTATAAATCTTGTGGTGGTCTTTCCTGACTACATGTCAAACTCCATGTGGATGAGTTACCAGGTGAATATACTTACCAGGGAAAGTCCTTTCCGATAGTATACTGGACATAGTCCACATACTTCCAAGACAATTTATAAATCTCTTGTAATACCATTGTGCAAAATGCTATAGGGGAACCTTGCAGAGAAATGGAAAGCTTAGGGGAGAAAGTCCAAGGAGTCTCAGGAAAAGCCTAAAAAGGAGTCTATTACAGGCCGCAGGAATCCCCAGCCATGCTGGAGATCACAGCATGGGCTGTACGTATCTTCCCATGGAAGGAAGGATGTGCCACTTCAGCCCACAAGACAATAGGTGATATAGATCCCTAGTTAATGTAGAGAATATTAATTGAAACTTGAGGATAAAGCTCCTGTATTAATGAGACTATTATAGTAAGCAGCAAAAATGGTTTGTGCTGATTGAGCCAATGTAACAAAAGAAAATTGGCTGTTTTGATTTTAAAGTTGTGTTTTAAAAGACACTATTAAGAAACCTGAAGGAAGTTTGTCTTTAGAGATGGAGAACCACCTAGCAGATCAAAAATGCAGTGAGAAGATATAACTGGAATTATATAATCAGGGGAATTCAGAAAGAGAGAAACAAAAAATGTAGAAGAAAAGTAGAGGGGGACTGTACACCTCAATCCCTCTACAGTGCAATGATTCACCCTAGAGCAAGGGAAATTCCAGTGAGACCTGATCACAGTAAATGTGAAGCTAAAATTAGATGCTTGCAAAAGCAAATCAGGATGCAAGAATCAAAGATAGCTGCTGTATATGCAGGAAGAAATGGAAAACTTGATTGGGAGCTGTCAGAGATGATCTCTGTGGGCTAACAGGTTTGAATTGTTCACTGAAATTGCTTTGATCCCAGAAGTGAGGGCTATTGTCACCATACAAAATATAGTTCCATATGATTGCTAAACCGTTCCTGTCTTGGTAATCTACGTAGAAGCAACTGGTGATTATACTAAGTTCACTTAAGGTGAAGTCCTGATGAAGGCCCTTCTGAAACAGGACAGTTTCCTGGAGGATGCGCTGGAAGCTAGATTCCCATAAGTAAAAAAACAGGCCCCCCACCTCAAGGTATGATCAACTGGATTTACAGACATTTTTGTTGTCAGCCCGGCAGATGCTTGTTTAGCCTCCTAGGATAGAGACTACACACCTTCCCTGCATCTTCACAGTCGGATGCTGGAAAAATATCCCTTCCTACCTGAGTATCTCCCTCAAATGCATTTAGACTAAACCCATGCTCCACTAGTCTTTTTTCTTAGGTCATATTTTCTACACCTCTTTATCCTCATGCACTTTCTCTCATTTCTTTCTTCAAGTATGATACTTGATGAGTAGCACCAACAATATGGAAAAACTGTATCACTGACTTACAGGTCACACCCTTTTCACACACTGTGCAGTTAGGTTTACTCTGTTTTTGCATCAGCATAACATGGTATTTCCACCCGCAAGATAAAACACTTATCTGTAGCTGTAGTCCTTTGAGTGTCCCTTTCCTGGGCCCCATGGGACCCTGCATTGGTTCCACTTTCAGGACTATGAGCTCTTCTCACTGACTGAGGTACTCGACTGGTACTCGCTTCCTTCACTGCATGCAGCCAAGACACTCATTTGCTTTACAGACAGTTCCAGAGGCTCATCAGGGCTCCTGAGGGGACGCCCAGCCTGAAATGCAAACAGGCAGGATCAACACTCCCATATTAGTCACTTGTGTGGACCTGTTCTCCCTCCCTCCTTCCCTACCCTTCCTCCCTCTCTTGTTATCTGATGTAATCAAAGGAACTTTGTTGACCAAAAAAAGATAGCCACTCAGGAGATTCCCAGATGACATTACAGCTGATGTTCTGCCTGCTCCTTCATTTGTAACTGTTCATTCTATCTCAAGAGTGCTGTCTGAGGTGTCCTCTCATCTACATGACCCTGGGGAAACATATTATACACCACATGACTGCAACTCCACCTGCCCTCTCAAGGGAGACCTGATCAGGATTCCTGGTATTCCGTTCTGTGAAACAAGTGTTTTGAAGGGGAGAACTAGATATCTGAAGGGATATAATTATCTCTTAACTCATACCCTTCTTAGATAATGCAACTCTTTTAAGAACTGACACCTGAAATTCCAGTCAGGACCCATAGAAATGTTAGTGATCAGTGAACAAGACGTGACTGGTAACTACTTGACTGTATAAATATATAGTGTACATGGCACAGTTTGCGTAGAGGAATATTTGTCTATCACAATATGTATATGGTGGAAAAAAATCCAAATCTTAAATATATATGAGGATGATATGCTTGAGTTGTTAGACAAATGAACCTCTTTCTTTTCCTGGATAATCTTAACAAATAAGATCTGTCTGCTGAAAGACAAATTTTACCCCAGGAAAAAAAAAAAAATGCAAATACTGAACATCAGCAAAGCTCTATCAGAGGTTGGTTTTGGTCAGCAGTGGATGGCCAATATCCAAGTCAGAGTGGCTACTTTCTCCCTGTTTGGAGGAACCAGAGCCAGAACTGATTATATACAGAAAATTACTTGGAGTATCAGGTGGACCATGAATTACACACTGTCCAATAACCAGTATTGTGACTTGCAAAACATGTGGAAGGTTGAAGGTATGTATGGGACAACATAGCAGCAGATAAATGTGAGCAGGGTGGATACATACAGCTGCATTCACTTGGTTAACATGGTTTCTAAGTCTGTCAGGTTTACGCACTGGTCTTGCAGCAACCTGTTGGAAAAAGAAATCAGGAACCTGAAGAGATATGAGCCAAGCATGCCTCGTGCAAAGTGTGCCTTGGCTCATCACAATGAATAGGTAGCATTCTGCCAAGTTTCATTGTGGTATCACTGCATATTGCACCTCAGTTTCATATCAAAGCTGCAACCCAGATTAAAAGAAAAAAATCCGCAAGGAAAGGACATCATGTACTGCATTCTAACAGCCTGGAGCTTATCAGCTTAAAACCCCCTTACCCCTGCAATTTAGTAGCAGCACATGCAGGTAATTCAAGAAGTTGTTTTTTGAGCCTTTTTTCCCCATGTCCATGACTTCCTCCTGTAACCTGCTCCTCTTCCCAGTATTTACTTCTGATTTTCCATCTCTGCTTTTGATTTTGTACAGGTTGTCTAAGAGTGTATCTGAAATTGAATTGCTGGAATTTAAGTGGTGATGTCAGAGCATGTGTAGGCAATCAAAAATCTCACCAGTGTTCTGTATATATGCAGTCTGGTATGTTAGCAGCCAAATGATAACTGATGGTCATAAAGAACTGCACCAGTCAGGAAGGTAACTTCCTCCTCAGCTTTAATGCAGTAACTACCGCTGACAGTCAAAGGGACAACACATTGACTTTGCACAACACAGTAGGCTGCTGACAGCTTTACTCTTACTGGATCAAGCTCCAAGTTCTGAGAATAGAACATCCCAGATGCAGAACTCCTGGGAACTGAGCGTGGTTTTTTTGTTTTTTTTCTCCCTGCTGCCCCCTGCCCCCAGTGTAAATCTCATCATTTAACAGTAAGGATATGGCTGAGGCTTTTTGTGTTTAAAAAACAAACCATTGAAGGTATCTAAGCTGTGTTTATGTAAGTAGTTAGTGGTAACAAACATACTTATTTCCCGAGTCACTAAATCCCTCTCTATTTCCACTTTTCTATCTAATGTTCATCTTTGAAGCACTAAGAGGTCTTCTGGTGAGGAACAATACATAACCAGAAGTTTCTAATTGCTAGTTAACAGTTGCTGACATCCTCTGCCAAAAACCTTAATCTTTCACTTACCAGTTGGAATATTTGTAAGCCTAGAGTTACAAGTGGCTGGTATTTGCTAAAATAGTGTTTCATCTTTTCCAAATGATTGCTGAATCAGTTTGTCTTGTACAGTTGAGTGGATTTCGCTAGAGGGGTTAATGAACCTGATTTGAGTTTTACACTAGAGAGAAAACCAGGGATTTTTTTGCGATGGGAAATGGAGGAATTTGAAAGCCAAGTAACAGTGAGGATTGAAGAGCTCAGGTGGGTTGGAATGACTGAGGGTATAGTTAAATAGCTGTCTCTTGGGTTTAAATCTCTCTGGGTTTTATGGTATCCTTCAATCACAGAAAAATGCTGCAGATCAGAATAGGGATAAAACTGTTCAGCTAGAAGATGAGACAGCATGCCTTGTCAATTCTATAGCAGGAACAACAGGGAGAGAGGTACCAAATCCCCCAAACCCGAAGATTAAAGATTATTGAAAGAAATAGAAGTATCTTACTGCTTTACAGATGAAGGAGGTTGCATAACAGTTACAGAGTTAAAAACTGTTATGGATTACGCTTAAACTAAAGTAAATCTATAACAAAACATTGATTAATACTTCAGAACGTGTCCGAATTTGTGGGGCAGTGAACCCCTAAGTTACCTCTGATTTACAGCTCCCCAGCTTAAGATTTGTATGACAGACTATACTTCCCTGTTTATCATAGTGTTCCAGGGAGAGTGTGCATCCCAAGTCAGATTTCTGTCAACAAACTGCCATCTCCAGGATTGTACATATTAGAGTAAAGCATCTGGATGGTGAAAGCAGATCTTGTTAAAGGCGCTTTCCTGAGGGAAGGCAAGGTGTCTGTCTGTCTGTCTTGGAAGGAAATGGCTCGTCTTTTGAAGAGGAAGAAATGTCTAGTGGGGCAGATAACTGGGAAAGTTGTGGCAAAGAAACACAAAAGTCTGCAAGCCCAAAACCTAGGATGCAAAATGAGGGAAAAAGTGGTTACTTAGTCAAGAGAAAACTGATTGGAGGTTATGTCAGATATGTCACAAGTATTTGCAAAGACAAAGGGTATGAACTGCTTTGTCTACTAAAATCATAGCAGGAAGAGCAAGGTTAGAAACTGGGAAATACTTTCTAACAATCAGACCAACAAAGCAAGGCTAGGTTGTCAAACCTATTTGAAAGCTTCAGGGGATGGACGCTGTATGTCTTCATGACTCATCTGTCAGAAGCCTACACAGTACAGATACCACTGATTGTATCCCTTGGTAGATCAAATGACCTTCCATCGTCCTACCTCATCCTTCTAGCAAATGGTTGGGGAAAGGGGGAGGAAGTTAGCTTCTAAGGTTAGCATTGCTGGCAAAGCACATGAAGGGGACTTGATGGTAGTACCAGAAAGGCCGCTTAGCAAACAGCTCTTCATACTGAGCCATCTGGAGCTGCATGACATGGTGTGCACTGGCTACACGAAACACACCTTTCATCTGCTTCAGCTGTTTCATTGCTAAAGCAACAGATATTCTTTAGTCAGTTTCTCCGGTTGAATGGCCTGTTGCCTATGCAGCTGTGTCCATAGGGGATGCTAAATCATATCTCCTCCTGTAAAGGACCTCTAGGTTTTTTGTTTTTAAATGAGAGGATTGATAGACTACATCTCTGAAGCCAGAATTTACTCTGGTAAAAGTCACATTCAGAAGATTGGTTCCCAGTGGTCCCTGAGCAAGAATGAAGTTATCATTCAGCCATTAGGATGTTCATGCAGAACCTACAACGTAAGAATGGCAGTGTTTGAACTTGTGATAAATAGAGGAAGCAGGACAGCCTGCTCTGCCTGACCCTCCTTTGAGCAGGGAGGCTGTCCTGGGCAATCTCCCTTCCAACCTCATCCATTCTACAATACTATCATAAAATGCTGTGCACCATCTCTACTGTTACGAGACTTCTCCGGTCATTAGCAGGAGAATGGAGGCTTATGTGGCTGGAAACACCACAAAGTCAGTCAGAAATGTCAGTGGTGTCTCCCCAAGATTTTAAAAACCATGATTCCATTCCCAAAATATCATGACTGACTGAATGCTAGAACAGCACTTGTATATAATTCTGTTGTTATTAAAACACTTGAAGCATAGTCACATTGTCTAAGCATTTCTCTAAACCTACACGATCTACAAGTTTGTAAAATAAATCTGGATATTCTTGCATGAACAGGAACTTGCATCTTGCATCTCCAGGAACTGAAACTTTAAATTAAATGCATGCTAACTTTGCAAAAGTTGGTGATGAGGAATGTTTTATAAGGTTCAGTGCAGGCTAATGCAATACAACGCAGGCCTGTAACATACATGGTGTGTGCAGATATCCACAAAAGAAACCTGGTAGTGTAAAAGGAAAGGTGCAAAAAAGGAGATATCAAAATATAGGATTTTACATATGTATCTGTATCTACGAATATGTATACTTATATAAATGTATGTATAGTCTGTGTGTTCTAAGTGATCATTTTGTGCTGCTAATGCCCAAATCTTGTAGATACTTCCTGTAAGAATAGGTTACTCAAATAATTAGTGCATGGTACATTCATCTAGAAGACAAAAGCTGGTGAATGCTTGGGTTCTTTGGTTTTACGCTGCAAGATGTTTGGAGCCCACCTCTGAGATCTGTGTCTACTACTACAGTGTTTTGCTTACTGCCTGCCATTCGAACCTGAATGAAGAAATCTAAGTTAATCCAGTGCTGACTGAAGATTTATCACTGGGAAAGACTGAGTGTGAAAGGTGGTAATTAGAAATGCTCTGAGTTTTCAGTTGCAACTAACAGATAAGTATCTGTACTCAGAGTGGCAGTAATTGGTGAAGGCCTGTTAGGAGCTAATAGCCGCCAAGGTGAAAAGCAACACATGGAAAAAGCAGCCAACAGTTCACTGACAAAGTTTAGTCACCTAGATCAGGCTATTTACACATCATCTAAAAGGCAATGTTGTTCTTGAGCAGTTTGAGAAAGTTGCTCTGTCTTCCCAGGACAATTCAGCCATTTTAGATACTCTTTCTTCTGTTAATCTACATTTTCCTGGACAATGTTGATTTCTCTGCTTGACAATCAATCCCAGAGTTACAGAAACATTTAGATGGGAAGGGACATCCAGAGGTCTCTAGTACAACCTCTTCCTTAAAGCAGGTCTTTGTCCAGCTTGGTCTTGAAAACCTCCAAAGATGCACAATGCACAGGTTCTCTGAGAAACCTCTTCCAAAGAATTCACCAAGCGTTTTCAACAGACCTGCTTTCCAGCTGGTCAGTCACACCCCAACCTGTACCACTGCAGGAAGTTAAGTCTGTTCCAGGTGCAGGACTTTGTATTCATTGCAATTTATTCCTACAGCCTGTTTAGGTCCCTCCTAATGACAGACCTGTTCTCAGGCATATAGACTGCACTCCCAGTTTGGTGTTGTCCACACACTTATTTCTCCGTGTCCAAGTCATTGACAAAGACATTGAACAGGTCCCAGGGAAAACCACTGAAGAACTTCATGCTGTCACCAGCCTTCAGACAGAATACAACCCATTAACCAGTACTCTTTCAGACCAACAATGCAGCCAATATTTCACCCATCCAGTAGTTCACCTATCCAGGCCATAATGTCCTAATATGGGGCAAGAATATTGTGGGAGACTGTATCAAAAGCCTTGCTAAAGTCTAAGTACACAACATCCACCACATTCCTCGCATCCACAAAAGCAGTCATTTCATCATAGAAGACAATCAGGTCCACCCAGATTTACCTTCAGTAAGACATGTTCTTCTCCTTCATGTGTTCAGAAATGGCATGGGTGGACTTGCTCCATGATCCTCTCAAGGACCAAAGTGAGGCTGTAGTTCCCTGAATTATCCTTCTTGCTGTTTTCAAAGATGGGTGAAATATTTACCGTTCTCCAGCACTGGTCACCATGATCTTGCAAAGGTAATAGAGAGGGAGCAGCCTTGCAATGGTATTGACAAGCTCTCTCAGCACCCTTGGATGCAACCATAGTCCACAGATCTACAGATCGATATAGCTCTATTGCGCTGGAAAAGAACTGGGCAACTACTGGAAATATTAGTTCTCAACTTTGCTGTTTGTAAACACTGTATTATGGTCAGTCTTAAACTAGAATCATTTAGTCACAGATTTGCCTACTTTGTGCTTTACTACTGTTCATGAAAATATCCTGTTTTGTCAGGTTTCTAGTCATTTCCCTGTTTATACCATTACCATTAATGTGCTCTTGCTGACCAATACCTTTTCACTGTTAGAAGTCCTAAAGGAGAGAATGAAGTTCTTTTACCTGAAATGTTTGGGTTTTTTTCTTTCTAAGAGGTCTCACATAGATTCTCTTCCATGAATTGTTTTAGCTAGGAAATACATGCTGCCAGAAGCTAGAGCTTCGATTTACCTGTGTTCACATTATGCTTTTGTTTGTGTGAAAACTGTGAGGACTAATGCATGTAAAGCTAACAGAAAGAATCCTTTAAGTACTATTTCTAGCTCTCCCTGAGTCATTCTCTGAACTGTAGTTTGATCACAGCTCACTGACTGCAATGCTAACAAGAAGTTTCACTTCTCTCCTAATACAAGTGCTGCAGCTCAGACAAGGCACTCGTATCTACTCAGTTATGATCTTAGATACTCTACTCACTGGCTAAGCTTATATTTCAGAAATATCACTTATAGGCAACATACTCTTTAACAGCATTGGCAAAGGCATTAGAACTGATGTTACGGTAATGAGGTTGAAAAGAGAGCAAACCATTGCCTTGGCTCTCTGAGAGTCACAACAGTCTTATCACAAGTGGTATATTAAAGTAGATTGATTGATTGAGTAGGCATAGCCATATCATCTTGCTTCAGGTACCATCTTCTAAAAAATATCTATAGTAAGAGAAAACCAAAACCCATAGACTCTGGCCTTAATGGCTTTCCCAATCTGCAGTGTTTGGCTCTGGAAACACTAGGAACAAAAAAAAAAAAAAAAAAAGAAAAAAGTAGGCATTCAGTTTATAATTTCACACACATTCTTATAGTTTGTTACTTTTGCTTCTGGCTTCTCTTGAACCCCAATTCCAGCAGTCAGGCAGGAGACCCCATTACTTTCTAGAATATATCTCTGTAAGCAAAGGCCCATGCAAAGTCATTTGTGGTTAAACTGAAAACAGACTTACAGAATTCAAATTTCTGTCAGACAAGATGCATCCATTTAACCACTTGAAGTAAAACAGAGCAAATCTACAGTGCTGGAATATTTTCTATTAACACAGGCTTAGCTTCTGGATTACATACCTCCTACAGCCAAGCACAGACCCTGAAGTCTTGGTACACAATAACGGCTCAGTAGTTTGTCAGACAAAGAGGTAAACATCTTCTAGGGTTGTGCCGTGTCAGACAGCCCATTTCCAGTTGCATTCCTAGATAAGGTGGAAGACTGTCTTGTGGCTTATTCTTGGTTGACAGGGAGGAAAGAGGGAAATATGCTGGTATTTTAAAACATTACATTCAAAATATATGCATAATTGGGAACATAAAGCTTGCTCTGGTGTCTTAAGAGTTTGGACAGGTGAATTTTTCAGTACTTGTCTTTGCAGCCTTGGCATTCAGCCACTTGGTGTGAAGTTGAACTTGGCATGGGCATCCCAAGCTTTATCCATGCTCCTTGACCTAAGACCGCACACCTTTCAACTTTCAGGAAGTCAAAATCTTCTTAATTTCATCAGTTGGAGTGTTTGAGTCACCTGCAGTTTGTCACCAAGTCGTGTGTCTTGCCACCAGCGCTCCCAGCTCCTATTCAAGTTTCCGTGTTCACCGATTAAAAAGACACTTAAGTGTTTTTGCAGAAAACCTTGAGACGTGAGACACCTTGGAGCAACGAAGGGCCGTACCCTACCGCAAAGTAAATCGCCGTCATCAACCTCACCTGCTCACACGTGCAACCGATTTTTCAAGGCTGGGCACCTCGGGGATCCGGCCATCCTCCCT
>NW_009220673.1:1090-1311 GCF_000690835.1 Fulmarus glacialis | reverse complement strand
GGGCTGAAGGGGGGCTCTGTTGCTGCTCAAAATCCACCGAGCATCGGTGTCGACATGGCCCGGGAGCTTCTTGCTCCGTGTCGCCCTGGGCATGTCACTTCATCTCGGTCGTGCTTCCGCTATGGGAGATGGACTCACCTCAGCCCCGGCAGGCACCGGGGTGGGGAGTTGCACCCCCCTCATTCCTGCCGAGAGCCACATCTGCCCAAGGCTCTCGTCTG
>NW_009220673.1:0-690 GCF_000690835.1 Fulmarus glacialis | reverse complement strand
TGCTTTAATTGGCTACTTTGGCTTTCGGAGCCCGTGTGCCCGTCTGGAGAGTCAGTCTGTCCGTGCGGCTGTGTGCCGGGGCTCAGCACAGTCTCTCCATTAGGGACGGAGCTCAGCTTTTAATTTCCAAAAAGAAAGATCTTAAACCCAGGCCAGGAAAGGTAATTTTGGGGTTTGGGTTTTTTTTTTTTCCCCTCCCCACTTGGCAACATAAACAGCATCCCTGACAGCTTTACATTGAGTTTGCCATGGCAACCTACAGCAGCCGAGTGTTTCCAACACCCCATCCCCGAAGCAGGAGAGGAGACGAACCCCGGTGGGTGCTGCCCATGGGGCAGGATGGCCCCCGAGCGAGTGGGGCTGGGGTGCGGGCAGCCCCTGTGCCGATGCAGCCGGGCAGATGCTTGGGGAAGGTGACAAACTTCCTGAGGTTTGCTCAATGGGCCTGATCCTGCCTGGGTGAGCTGCCCTGCCGGCCCAGCGCGGTTTGGGGCTCTGGGCAGGGAAGACGGTGGCTGGTGTTGCTCTTCCTCGGCACAGTGCTTTCTGCCCTGGATGGTGGGAGATGTCCGGGCTGGAGCGAGATACGGGGGGAGCTAAGCTGGGGTGCGGATTTCCCGCTCCTTCATGGGTAAAAAAAACCCACCTGAGCTTGGTCAGGGCTTGCTCCATCTCTGGTCATCTGCTGGG
>NW_009220672.1:0-566 GCF_000690835.1 Fulmarus glacialis | reverse complement strand
TGACCAAAGCATGTTAAGGCAAATTTGTTGTAAGCATTCATTATATTGGTTTAATAGTCTCTGTTCACAATGTTGGTTTATTTGCTCTCAGAGTTCGCAATGTTGTGTTATGTAATACCTTATCTGCAGTATATGTTCCCTGTTGTACTGTTTATCACCACTTGGAGCTGGGTTGAGGTTATCATTTTGCTGCATTGTGTAACACTGTTTTATGATATGATAAAATTATTGGTCGTGAGTCTAATCTGGTATTTGTACTCAGCATTGCCATCATCTCTGTATGTCGGCAGCCACCTCTTGGAAACTATTAATAGTTACACTCTTTACCTTTTGTCCTCGGAGAACCAATTTATGGGGAGATAGGGGGGGACACTTTCCCCAACTCGTTCACCTTCCCTTTCATATCTCCAGAAGCTCCTTTTTCTTCTAGCCTCTTCATGAAGCCCTCCACAACAGTTCTTGAGAATATTGAATATCCTTGGGATGTTCAAACAAGCATGTTCATATTGCTATGTCTCCTGAATGTGGTTCAGGTCTTGTTTAGGGTTAAACAACTATTTAGGAAT
>NW_009220671.1:0-24140 GCF_000690835.1 Fulmarus glacialis | reverse complement strand
CGCGCCACACCGCGCCTGCAGGCCTCAACACGTTTCAAGGGAGAGAGATGAACAGCACCTGAGAAACCTTTCCTCCTACCCCAAGACACACTGCTGCTTCTTGGGTTAAAAGGGGGCGGGGGGAACTTGTAGCAGTTATGCTCTTACACCAGTCAGATGCCTGCGGAGGTTATAAATGAGATACTTTGTGTGTGTGTACATATTAACACACACACCCCCCTCTGTGTGTGTGCGTGTATATATATGTATATACATATTTATATGGCTATTCCTGTTCCTTTCAAAACAGGAAGATACTGAAAACGCATTCAATCAAATCATTCAACAAATCTGAGCAGGTGCTTATGGCAAGTCAAGTCTGTGTCGCAGGAAGCCAGCCTGTCCTTCAATCATGAAGGAGGATAGCAAAAAAAACCACCAACGACGACGATGAAAAATCCGATTGCTTCCTAGTACGACAGAGTTCGGTCTCAAAACACAGAGCTACTTTATTTCTAATGTTGTAGAATTTTATCATTTAAGAACCTTCCCATTAAATACTAAGCTTTTATTTTTTTAAAGGTAGACTTGACTAAATAAATTTGTAATCACAATTCCACTTAGCATTTTCAAATTAACTCCTCAGTGAAATAAAATTAACATTTTAACATTAAACTCCAAATCTGCTTTCTAAGACGACAAGAAAGGGTTTTCAGAAGCCATATTTTTATTAAAAGGGACAAAGAAGGGGTACGATACAGCAACATTTATTAGTACAACCCACCTTTCTAAAGAGAACACATGAGGAAAGAAGATAAGCCAGGAACAAGAGCACTATCAGATTTTTGTAGAGAAAAAAATGGACCTGTGCCATCCACAAACACCTGGCTCAGAATCCCAAATCCACAAAAATTAGCTCCGCTCACAGAAACAGTCAGGACAGCTCATTCCATTTGAAAACACATCTGCATATCTGTAACAAAGGAGCTCTCGAGGTGCACTACTCTCTATGGAAAAATTGTCCTCAAAACTTTGGGGTTTTTAAATCAACTAAATGCACTGACACTAGCAGTGCAGACTAAAATATGGAATATGAAGAAACACCTCTGACTGCAGCCCAAGAGGGACAAAGTCATTACAGGATGGTAGGCAAGCTCTACATACACACCGCAGCACTAACAACAGCTCAAAGACAAACCTTTTTATTGGAGTACAATTTGCATATTAAATTATGAGACCATGTTCAACAAAATATTAACCACTGCTTTGAAGTTGTCTAACACAAAAAGAAAAAACAACTTGTGTGTTCTTTTTAAGGACCCCATCAGTTATTTAAGTCACAGAATAAATTTTTCCCCTTACAGAGACATTTTGTACTTTAACTCCCTTAGACACCTAGGTAAGCAGGAATCTGATGTTGGATTTACTGAAATAATAAAGGGTGAAAATACCCACACAAACAAGCTTCAGATAACTAAGCAATTCGAGCAACTGAACTAATGCTAACTGCATTATTAAAAATATTACAAGAATGCTCAGAACACGCTCTATTTTCTCAGTGCTTGTGGAAATAGACTCTGATTCTGCAGATATTTCAAACCATTTTATTTTGCTCATCTTGTCTCTTACCTGTCATGCATCCCAACATACTCAGATTCAGGTCCCTTACGTCATAACAAACTGTTAAATGGCAGCTTACGAACTAAAAAGGCATCATTAGACCTCCTTTCCCACAGACACAGCGGGGTTGGGATTTTTTGTTGTTTGTTTCATTTCCAGCATGGTGATCTCAGAAAGACAAGTATTAACTCTCTGCATTTGTAACAAGCCCTTTTTGTGAGAACCAAGTTCAAAACAGGACTTTTTCACTCTAAAATAAAAAACATCTCTTGGCATCATAAGAATTCAGTTGGACTTCAAAGACAACATGAGAAGCAAGATCTAAATACGAGTTCAGAGACCTTTAAAAGCAATCCGAGTGCACAAATATCCATGAAGTTTCAGGATTCTACATAATGATTTCAAGAAATTCAGTATCAGTCGTTAAAAATCAAGCACCCTCTCCTTTCATCCATTTACTACTGCAAGAAAATAGAAAATACTGGTATGAATTTTCATTTACTAGGTATCCCTCCCACCGCTTATCCCTCTGAAGGCTTGAGTCAATTTGTGTAAAAATAGAGTCCTCAGAAGAGTGAGCTAGAGAATGCAATAGCGACTTTTCCATAATGTCTATGAAAACTCCTCTTTGAGTTCACCTGTCATCTTCCTGTGGCTTAAACCTACTCAATTCTCACCTAACTTTTGGTCTACCTGTATTTTATTATCTCTTATAGTCTTTCACAGTTACAACTAAGGAAGAGAATTGAGAAAGGATTTTTTTTTTTTCTTTTTCCCCCTCTTAATTTGTTTTGTTTTAGCATGGTTGGCGAGACTTTTTAACTTGTCAGTCTCCTGTGTAGAGAAATACAATTTGATTAAGTATAGCTTGAAATACACCAAATTGACTCAAGCCTTCAGAGGGAGCAATCGTTAAAAGGGGGTGGAGAGGAATCAAAGGTGTTCCAAATCTGCATGAGTGCAACACAATTTTACTCTAATTTAAAACTGCATAGTAGCAATACAAACTGTTTACTAGATTTATTTATTTAAAGATATCTCCACAATAACCACCACAGTGGTAATCATTCTGGAGCTGTGCACAAGAGAGGTTCTGAGTCAAGGAAATGTCAGATGGAAAATACCTGCAGCTATAAATCAGGCCAGTAGTTTTCTCTGCAATATCATCTCAAATGAAAGTGAATTTACTACTTTATGCCACATCATAGATCTCTAGATTTCAAGTCCTCCTACTCAGCCAAATCTACTGAGAAACTCTATACAAGTCAGTGAAGCAGAATTCAAAATGAAAGGTCCTTTGTATTACTGTGCACATGGTCATACTCGCAAGGTAGCATCGTTCTTACCATATTAATTGTGGTATTACATTTTTATTGGCTGTCAGACCTTCACACCAAAATAATTCAACAACTGTTACTATCATTTGGAACTTCATGGATAAAAAGCTGAGCATCTGACAGATGTAGTAAGTGCTACTTTTTGGGTTGCACACAGAGCCTGATGGAAGCCCCATGCCTGTGTATAAAAGCAGCATCCTGATCACATTTGTCTGTTTTCAGTCTCTCTCAGAACCTAAGTAGTTTGTAGCAGGAGCCACCTTCCTTCCAGTCCAGCATGTGCCCAGCGCTTTGGAGCACCCCTCTCATATATACTTGCACTGGCATCATTTGCAGTCTTCATGACAATGTTTTGCAATCCAGCAGGAAAAATGGACCGGAAACAGGTTCCAAACATGTTCCAGTTGGGCTCACATCAAAACAGGGGTAGTAGATAGCTGTCCTTCAAAGCACATTTTGCTTTAAATAACTATGTCTGTAGGCAGACATCCTAGTGATAGACATCTTATTTACAAAATAAAAGCCCTTACAGGCTTACACGAGTTGCCAGCTGAAAACAGAGCGTACACGACCTCATAACTTACGGCCTTTTCTGCCAAGAAAAAACAGCCCAAGTTTATTAAGGGGGAAGGAAACAGAGACAAAAAAAAAGACAAACAGCATTGCATGTGGCAACATCCTTGTGTGCTCAACCTTGCAGCGCCGCAGCCAATGCCCAGTCAGTGCAGGGAGGCACCGACATCCAGCGGCCGTCTCGTGACTCCGCAGCCCTTCTCCAGGGCGCGGGGCAGGGCATCGCCGCCACGGGCGCTCACCCACCAGCCTGCCCGGGAGGTCAGCAGCTAAATGCTACACTGGTAACTCGAATGTAACTTTGGAAGCTCAAATGTCAAAATGCACAAGTACCATCAATCGGGCAATTCAGCATCCCGAGGCAACCTCTTGTCTAGCTGCCAAAAGTTAAGCTCGAGCCAAGCAACAACTAACAGTTTTGAAAACTCCAGAGGAGGTTAAGAAGCTGCAGATAATTTAAACGTTTCATTTCATATCAGCTCCAGACCCAGTAAGGTAAGACTGAAACTTTCAAAGTTAAGTTTTCTTCTCTCAGAAAGAAGCCAGCATCTTCTTTCCTCCTGCTCTCCCTACAGTCTCCTGTAACTACCATGCAAACATAGACACATCATCACTTACGCATGATAATGCTTTATTCCTACTCAGCATTTTTCATCTCAGAGTA
The DNA here is from genome assembly GCF_000690835.1 of Fulmarus glacialis. Lineage (NCBI taxonomy): Eukaryota > Metazoa > Chordata > Aves > Procellariiformes > Procellariidae > Fulmarus > Fulmarus glacialis. The sequence goes on along the minus strand of NW_009220671.1, from coordinate 19,967 downwards.
AAATGTTATGCCATTAGAAGATAGGAAGCCCTGCAAATTAACTAGACAGACCTTCATAAAAATGTTTGGTACCCAGAACTGGGGAGCACATCTTTAAGAGAGCTGTTTAGGGGCCAAAACAGGCATGTTTTCAAGGCAACCCAACCTCAAGTCATAAAGTACCATAAAACAAAGGCAATAATAGCAGACAACCTACAATAAGAACAGAATCAGTACCTTACTTTCAGAAGTCTCCCTACCAACACTGCCTTTTGAAACACAAAGAAACGGTTTGTTTGTACAATTGTAGCTGGAAGTCAGAAAAACTTTTTGGAATACAGACAGGGAGAAAGAAAAAAAGATACAAGTACAACTGCAGAAGGGCAACAGCACAGAACCACACCATCTGACCCCAAAAGCAGATGAAAACAAAAAGCCAGCACTCAAACTATAAAGCATATCACACCTTACCCATTTTAAAAATACAAAAAAAACTTGTGTGTTCAACTCCTGACTTCATCCAAGCATTAGGGTTAAGAACTTTCAAGAACTTCATCTGCCAGCTATAACAGTTCTCCTTCCTCTACTTCTCTCTCATTACCATGATAGTGTATTTGAAATACAAAGACAACTCTGGCAAGCATTTCACTCCTACCTACCGGTTCTGAGCTTCACATACAGAGTTTGTTGGCAGGTATATCTCTCTGGAAATGTTTTCAGAGATGTTATCTCCCCAATGCTATATTCTGCTTGTTTATTGTAAAGTCATTAAAATGCTGACTGACAATTATTATGCAGTATTTCTGTGCAATAGAGGGTCTTGGATTATGACCGTCAATCGCTGAGAACATATAGTCATGAACAAAAAAAAGGTGCCTTCAAAAAACAAGCCATTTTGCATAAAAGTTTTTAAAACATTAACATGAGCAGCTATGACAGATTCACTAATATTTTCCACTTCAAAATTTTACTTCAACGGTGTATTATTAAAGCTGGCTATTTCTTCTTTTCCCCAAGCACTTTCCAAGGAAACTCAAGAGTTTGACATTATACATAGGCCCAGTGACATTATCACCTGCACTGCGCAATTTAAAAAAAAAAAAAAAAAAGACAAGAGTAAAATGTTAAAGATTTCTGATAAAGTTTTTCATGATGTCTGAAAATGGTTCTAGGAGCACAGGTAAAAATATCAAAAAACATAAAAGCATGTAGTTTTAGAATATTTTACTATACTTAATAACCTATTAATTCACTACTTTCTACAATAGATGTAAAAGTTGTTATCAAACAATAATCTGGAATTTTACTTGGCAGCACCCAAAAAACAAACCACAAAACCTTGATAGATCATTTCTCCTAAATGAGGTTTTCAGTACGTAGAACCAAAGAATTCAATTACAACAGCAAAAAGCTGTTTTCTCCTAATATACCAAATGTCAAGTAATAAAGAAAAAATACACCAAGAAAACACGAAGCTTTTGTATCAAATATATACATACACACAATTCTCATAAGCAAAAATAAAATCCGTTGTCTGGAGATTATGAAGTGAGAGGAGAATGTAGCCATTACCTCTTGGTTATCTTTATTCTGATTTGCCCAGAAAATCTTATGATAAAGTGTCTCCATTGAATTGCTGGAATCTGATCTGTCAAAACAATGCCGATCCAACACTTCTAAAGTGTGCAAAACTCGGCTGATGGTCACCCCTGGAGATGGGAGTTAGAGAAGAGGGGAAAAAAAAGAAAAAAAAAAAGGTTTACAGAGGAAGATATTGCATTACATCCATCTGTCAAATCTATTACTAGAATTAATCATGGTGCAACAGTATTATACTCAAAGAAGAAAAACAGATGTAAACTCGAAAGCTCCCAACGTTTGTTTCATTTTGAGTTGTCTTACCTGCCGTTGATTCTTGGCACTTGTCAAAAGACCACCGCACCTCCACAGCCCGACCTCTTTGTTTTATCTGCTGTTCTACTTCATAAATCTTTGCCCGAACCTGTAAAAAAAAGATAGTAGCTAATTAGCTAGTGGTGGGAAGTCTCAACTTTCATTTCAAGCTTGTGACAGCTTTCTCAGGAGAAACAAGGTACCCTATGGTGTTCCACAACACTCCCAACATTTGGGAACAACAAACTGAAGTACGTTCTGTTCAAATGTTTTTGTCTGTTACGAATCATCTTGTACAATAAAACATCTTTTCCTAACAGTCAACCCAGCAAAAGTTAACTCAGCATGTCTGAAAAGTCGCATCTCTCAATACAGTACACCAAGCTTCTCTTATTTGCCATTTCACATCTTAAAGTAATTTCAGTTTAATAACAGAAAACATCTGAACGTAAATAAAATTCGTGATATTTTCACAAAATCAGTACCTGAATGACGTACAAAGTAAGGTCATCAAAAACCAGCACAACACTGGTCTTGAAACTAGACCTACAGAATTATCTAAACTTGGCTGTAGTCCTAATGATCACAAATCATTATTTGGGATATACAACAGATCTTAATAATCTGACAATGAAAAAAGCTTACCTGCTGATTAAATGCTGAATTTCCACCTGGCATAGGTAGACTAGATGGAGCAACTTGAAGTAAATCCAGAGGTGAGCCTGGATTAACATTCTTATTTTCATTTGTGGAATAATTCCACACCAAGGCACTTGGGCAACAAAGAGTTACAGTCTGCAAGCAATTGTACAAAACAGAAGTAATTTCTTTTTCTAAACGTGTGTGATAGACAATACAAACAATAAGAGAGTCCATGAGACTAGAATCACTTTGGTCTAACTACTACAGTGAAAGAAACAAAAAGGCCAATGCACAATTACTTTAAAACATCCATTTGAGGAAATTCAACTACTATATTATTTTCCTTCTTCAATATTAAAAGAATTATTTAAATATATATGTGTTCAATTCCCATTTGTATTGCTTTCATAACACCGTCAAAGAACATCACCAAAGGTTAATTTCAGTCAGATACTTTCTGTGAAACGTGAATGGGCTTTCAAAAAAAGAAGTCATTTTGGTGTTCATCTTACAGAAAGAAGCTACATGTGAAAAATTAAAATTTAAGAAATTAATTAAAATCAACTCTTCTGTCAAGATTTTAAAGCACAAAAGAGTCATTTAAATGCACCATGAACTTAAGAGTTACTTCAAAAGAAAGATTCAAAACAGTTATTTTACAACGGCTTGTCAGCAGGTACCTATTACCCTGTAGCATTTGGTATTGTACAGAGCAAAAGCAGAATGCTTTGGTGTTTTGGAGTCAGACCTTAAATACCATCTAAAATGATGGAAGTTGATTCATCTTAGAGATGTTTATTTTTGAGACTGCTGGATTACCTCTTGGGAAGCTCGCCCAGTCCAGATCTGGATTACAAAGCAGCACCTTAACAAAAACATTGCCTAGAAAAATGCTCCTCTGAAAAGACAGAGAGCTTGTCTGAATCCAGGCTGTCCTCTGGACCCGCTTGGTAGCACAAGAAAAAGGGGTAGAAAAACGAGCAGAGAAAACACACACACATACACAAACCCAAATAGTACAGGAAGAGCAGAAAGATTACCAGCTGTGTTGCTAGTAGAGAAAAGCAGTAAAGCTGCCAGAGTACACAAGCATACCCCAGCAGCCCAGGATGGAGACAAACGCTGACGTTCCCAGGACAGATCCATGTTCAAGAGGAAAGAAGTCACAGCATGCTGAGAGCCAGATGGGATCTAACTTCCTGACTCATGCACCCTCAGCAGAGAGGGATGCGGACACTCTCCCACTTTCTTTCCTCTGATAGCACCAACTGAGCCTTCCCTGCGTACAACCCAGCCTGCCTCCAGGCTCTGGACTTCCCGCACTGCGACGACTGTGGGAAAGCGACAGCCCTTGGAGAGGGAGCTGCGTACCACAAGAAAGTGCTCTTTTACTGTGGGGGTGGTCCAGCACTGGAACAGGATGCCCAGAGAGATGGTGGAGATGTTAAAACCCAGCTGGACATGGTCCTAGGGAACCTGCTCTAGCTGACGCTGCCTGAGTGGGAGGGGTGGACGACATAATCTGAAAAGGTCCCTGCCAACCTCACCCGTTCTGTGATTTTGTGATCCCACGAGCATCAGCATACTCCTGGTACCACAACCAGCACATCTCTGTGCAACCCCCAGAGACAGACAACTGAACAGACAACAGCAGGAGGGCTTGAGGAAGTCTCACCAGGTCAGCACTCAGGAAGGCAAACAACCGCAGCTCATCATACAAGTCCTTTTTTAGAAAATAATTACTCTCTTGACAATTCTGCTATTGCCGAGCAACAAGCGCAAGTGAACAGTCTCTTCTGTTCCACAGTTTTAAAAACTGGAAGCTGATAAGGCAATATAAACTGCTCGTAATTCTGACAAAACCAAAAAGAAGCGGCCTGCAGCGGCACCAAGCATCAGTGACAAGCTGGAAGAAGCTAGGAAATCCTCAAAGGTTAGAGCTTGCAGAAGTCAGTATGGTGCTGTCTTCTGTCCAGCTGCATTCAGCAGTCAGGGTCTGTTAGGTTCATGGTGATGAGAACGTGATGTGATGCGCAGAGCATTACTGCAACCAGAAACACTCCATCACAGAGGAAAGGCTTGGCCACCCCTGGCAGCGGAGTCGCTCCTTCCCGCAGCAGAGGTGCGGAGAGACCCACGGGCAGCACAAGCTTCTCCAGGTAGTTCCACCATCGTGCCTCAGCCGCTGTGGAGAATCCACCCTCCCGCTCCCCCCAGACCCACTCAGTCCTCACCCTTTAATGGACGCAAGTACATTTCAAACCACAACTAGCACACCTCACCACACCAAAAAACGCTCTCTTTTCCAATAAACTGAATGGTTATAGCCTTGAAAACAAAGAGCAACAGAAGATTGGCCTACCTGCAGCATACAACTAAGTCCATACACCAGTGGACGGTGTTGAGGGCAGGAGAGGAAATCTGAGCAGGCCAGCTGTACCGGGCTCACCACGGGACCGGGGGCAGTCGGGCTTGGGGCTGCCAGAGGAGGGTTACTTGGCCCAATAATCATATGAGGAGAGTGTGCAGCTACAAGGTTAGGACCATCGCTTAGCAATAAAGATAGGCGTCTGGCACAAAAATAAGCAAGGCGACGGGATAGGTAAGCTGACTGAACAAACTCTTCCGAATACTGAAATTTAAAAAAAAAAAATGCATAGTTTACTCCAGAGTCTACTCCATGTATTCATTTTCTTTAACAATCTAACATTGGACATGCATAAACTAGAAGGGATCACCTCTAATAGTTAAGAGTTCAGAAGTTAAAGAAGAAAAGAGCAGCTCAAACACAAATCTATACTTCTGTCTCTTAAAAATTTCATCTGCCCTCCAGAACCAGTTACAGTAACAGAATCCTTCTACCAATTCAAGTTAAGGATTATAAAGCATGAACATTTTAAAGGTGTTTATAAGTTACAATCATGAACCACGCAATATAATTCCCTAAATGTCCTAAGTAAAAATGTTTACATAGATTTTACCACCACAAATATTAAAATCAATCAACACGTACAAATCTCACTTACATTGATTTTGGCTTTAAAACATGCATGTACCTGCAACATTAGCGGCAACAGCAGCTTAAGAAGATCATCATCAGTGGGTCTGATTTTTTCCAAAACATCCAGTATCCATGTCAAATACTCATGTCTCTCGAGCATTCCTTCCTTAAAGGATTTAAAATAACACATCACATATTAACTGCGAGCACTAAACAAGAAGGTGTGTAATTACAAGTTTTATTTCATTTCTGGTTTAGCTCTCATTACCCATGTCAGCACAGAGCTACCGAGACCCTCAACCACCACTACACATGCAGGAACCAGCCACCATCATGGCAGCCCTATGGATAGGGAAGCAATTGCGTACCAGCACCAATGATCTCTGCAGTTGGGATTCAGCAGGCTGCCTGATTTACTGCTGACAGACAGACTCCCTCCTGGCAACCCCTCTGCTATTTCTATCCTCGGATAGAAATAACCAGAGAGTTATTCTGTGCTAGAACCGAGTGGAACCGAACAGCCAGGCCACCACTCCAACACCCAAGGCTTCATGTGCCACAGCGGCCTCAGCCTGATCCACAACCATTAAAAACACTCTTAAAAGACGGGATAATATAGAAGAGATGGAATAATTGAGTACATTGCTGCAATCACAATCAAGCACACTAAGCAAATCAAAGCTTTTTCAGCTAGCAAATCTTTAAAATGAATTAGCATTTACAATTTATGCAAGTCTTATGACAAAAGCTACCAGTAAGTTCTAAAATTGAACTTTCCAAGAATGGTAACCTCAAAAAAAAAAAAAAAATCCATGCACTTCTTAAAGTATTACCTGAAACATATAAAATGACAATTTTTCATTATATTCCCACTGCTTCAGGGCTTGTTCCATCTCTTGAGGCATCACTACAGAGCTGTTGCCTTGACTGGAAGTCACATGATAAAACTCCGCAACCTTTGCCAGCTGCTCTCGAAGGTATCTGGTTATAATTTGAGTCCATTCTACAAAATAAGTTTACAATTAAAACACCTCAGGTGATAAAAGGTTTCTTTCACAGTGAGAATTGAAACAAACTTATATTGCCTTTGTCATCAAAAATATTCCTCCAAAAACATTAACCCACAGTTGCATAATACAGCACCTATTGTGAATTAATGGGCTTCTTATGCACCTCTCCTGTGCATTGGTCTCAAAGCACACATACTGTCAAGTGTGCAAGCAGCCTGCTAGCTTAGCATGACGTAAAAAGCACTGACACAAGGTACGCCTTTAGGGAATCACCTGTCCCTTTCATCAGATTTCAGCATTCAGCCACAAAAAAGCCTTGAAATACTTCATTACTTCTTTCCATCTGGACCTTTACTCTCCTCTTCCTTCCCCCTCCAAATATAGCCAACATAAAACTCAACAGGACTTTGCACAAGCAATAGGATATAAAACTGTTCTTTCTGTAATCACTCTGAAACAGGTAACTCCTCCAGATTTTTACTCTTATGAGAATGCAAAAGCTCAGGAGCAGGTTCTTAGGTCAGAGTGACCAGCACAGTGCAGAGGTCTGCCAGTAAGACTGATTATCTTTCCTTTCCTAGGCAAGTCAGTAGGTGCTGTTCAGCAAATACACAAACCTACTAAAAATTATCAGTTTTTCCTCTCTGCTTCAGCAGCGATTCTGTATTTAGTATAACTTGGAGAAATTTGTGAACAAAGTAAACTTGCTTGGTCATATACATAAAGCTTTGGGAAAAGAGGAATTGTAAAGAAGGCATTCTCTTAACAGTAACTGGAACAACCAAGGATATTTGTTAATATCTCAGAGACAAGCATCTGACAGAGCTGTATTTAATCAGCATGCAGCATATTTTAGAAGAGCACACTCTTTTATGAATACATAATGCAGTTGCTTTGACAACCTAAGCCTGTTTACTGTCAGAGTTACAGTAACTACCACTCTCACACACAACTATTTTCGCTGTTTACTACCCACCTCAGACTTCAGCTAGTGCGTTCATTCTTTTTTCCTTTTGCATTTGTAATTGGCAGTTCTGTCAACACATACAGACTATATGTTGAATGCTTTTCTATCCAAATCCACTGAAATTTCTGTATGAAGCTAGTGGGTTGCAGTGTTTTCATAGAGCAGTTTAACTACATTTACTTCAAATATTCGCTCACTTTTGGAAAAACAATTCCAAATTCACTACTTCAAACTTATTTCATGTGGCAGTATGAAAGAATAATTTTCCCAAAGCAATTACCAACATCTCTGTGCCACTAATTTAGAAACCATGCGACTGCCTTTCTGTTACCTGAGGCACAGATATAAAACATTTTGGGAACTGTCAAAGGCTGCTCAGTAACACGCAGCAAACTACTTCCCAAAAAGCTCTCAACAACCTTTGCAAAACAGGGAATTTGTACAGAGGACGTAGCCTTCAGTAACCTACCTCAGAATACTCGCTGATAAAAGCCACGGGCACCCCAGCCCACAGACACTCTTGCTGGCTTCGCTCACCCTCGCTGTGAAGCGGGTCTCACCATGGCGCCAGCCCAAAGCAGAGCCAGAGCAGGAGTACCTGCCTACCCCCCTAAACGCACACTACCGCCTTGCACCTTCCCAGTAAGCGTAAACTCCTTTTATTTTAAAGAGCTACTACTCCCAGCCAGAGCAAACCAGGTCTAGATCCATTTATTGCAACAGAGTGGACAACCTCAGCTTTTCTCACCTCCTCCTTACTCCCCCTTCTCCCCCACTCTCAGACAACCAAGAAAGAGGGCATTTGTTTTAACTGTGTCCTAACGAGTACATGTCCCGGGCAAAGGAACAGCCCCAGCCTTGGTGCACAGCATCACCATTTCAGTCCCCCTAGCAGAGCCAAGATGCTCACTTATCTCTAGCAGAGCTACTCACGACAGATTAGGAAAGCAATCGGCCTGCTCTCACTGCCTGCTCCGAGCCTCCTGCTAGGGTCTACCCCCAAAAATGCTTACGTCATTCAAGAGAAAAGGGAAGACAACCTGAGAGGTTGGAGAGGGGGGCTGTTTCAGCATCCCTTGGTGCAAAAGACAGAAGGCGAATCTGAGAGAAGGAAAGAGCAAGTCACCCAGCCCAGCTCGGCAGTGCCAGAACAACTCAAAGGAGCCTCAACCCATCCTGAGTCAGAAGAGGAGTGGGGAACTCTGCTAATCTCCCACCAAAACAGCACTGACCTCACTACAGAGAAGCTAACCCCAGCATGGCAGCCTTCCAGAGTTCATACACCAATGGAGGCAACAACCTGACTTGATATCTGAGCAAGTGTCTCTTTTCCTTCTTGCCAGCCACAACGCGCTGCCTCCCCCTTGCTCTCTGTCTCTAAAAATCAGACTAATTCTTAAAAATATTTTTAAAACTATCACCAAAGAACAAAAAAAAAAAAGCCACAAAGCAAAATTTGAAAGAAACAACAGAATGAGTTGGCAGGAAGAAGTAGACATTTCTTACAGCAGTACAGAGATGCTGCTAAACAGCAGTGAAATTGTCTGTTCTGAGCACAGTTATTTTGAGGACAAAGAAGGAAAACATTCATTCCAGACAACAGAAGAGCTGTAGGTAGCGTATGTAAACAGAGAGTAAAACTACAACTTTGATAACAGTTAAAGTACCTTTGAACACCTTAAAGGTGTTCACTCCTTGGCCCACTGGCTTGGTGCCAGACAATGTCATTTAAGGTTAGTACTTAAAATAAATACATTGCCACCTATGTTCTAGTAAATAAGCTTTCAAATTCACATTTCATTCCAGGCTTTCTAAATTAGCAGTTCTGTTCATTCCCTGGTAACGTTTATCTTAGCACAGCCTTCGCCACCCCTGCCAGCCCCGCAGAGACCAGTGTCGGTGGTGAAGATGCAGCACAGTCAACTCCTCAGATGCTGCACCTGGAGATTTAGGGAGGAATCAGCTGGGAGGAGAAGCAGCCAACAGGGCAGTATTTATGCTGCATGGCTCTTCGTACTCTTTGACACGCACTTCTAAGCAAAACTGATTTAAAAGAATTTTTATTCCCCTTCCCGCTACAAAGACTCGCCTCTGGACACCTAGTAACACCAAAGCCACGAACAAGAGGAGCAGGCCCCTTCAGCTCTTATTATGCATTTAGACATTAGAGATGTTTATTTACCAATATTTGGGTCAGTGGCCTGGCGTTTCTTGATTTTAGCTTCAGATATAGCAGCGTAGTAGGCACATGTCATTTTGATCAGCCATGCCGCTCGCAGCAGTGGCACAGAGTATTTTGCTAAGTAAGCAAAAACATCTTCTTTTTTACTGAGAATAGGTACCTGAAATGAAACAGGAAGCAAATTATAGCACACAAAACAGCAGCTGGCACCTGGGGGTTACCCCAGGCCTCCTCTGCTCAACCCCGCACCTCCTGGAGAGCCGCAGACCTCTTCACCAACCTAGGAACCCACTACACTAACAATACCTATTGTCTAGGCACATAGAAACAGAGACTTGACAAAAAAGAGATACTGCTCACGCTTCCCCCAGGCTTCACTGGGAGCATCCTTCCCCGACTCAGAGATGCCTGCAGGGCCACTAGCAAACCTCTCAACACAGCCAAAGGCGTCCAAAGTGCAGGAAGAGTCCTGCAAGCTGAGCCTCAGAACCTCTGGAAAATGGAAATACATCAAGGTTTGGGGTAAGGGTTCAATTACACAGACACTGCCAGTTTCATGGATGTCCCTGGTTCAGAGGAGTCCGTAATAACCAGAGTGCACTAGGGCAACACAGCCTGGCCAGCTAATACTGCCTGCACTGGCCACACACACAATGGGGCTGGTCCCACAAGACTTCACTTCCAGGTGAAAAGTCACTCTATTCTGTCACAGCAATCCTTATACCTTTCTCCATAAAGGTAGAATAACTTTAAAATGCATTTTTAAAGCAATATATATGAGAACAAGACATTTCATACCCAGTGGAGACAGAAGGGAGCGAAGGCACAAATGCTACACTTACTATCTCCTACCAAAAAAATCCTCATTACTCCTTCAAGCATACTCAACCTTTCTACGAGAGTGCCTGGAGAACAGAGGTGCATCAATGCTGAAGAGAGCAGCAAACAAAGCACTAGCCCTTTCCTGTAATGCTCTTCAGTGGTCAGTCTAGGGACTCTATAGAATCAGTTTCACGGTGTTCTTAACATGCTTATTCACTGTTATCAGCAGGTTTATAAATCTGGTTATTTAAAAAAAACTTAAATAATGAAAGAAATCTCTTTAGCACTTCTATTCACGAAGTTAACCTCTCAGAAAGTTAGGGGGAAACTTGAGTTGGTGGCATGCTTGCCACAGCAAAGCTCGTTTTTGTAGTGGCTCTACTGGTGGCAAAGCAGCACACGTTCTTCACCAACTGCACGGCAACAGACCAAAAACTGGTGAAACTTGTACCTTCTGTTATTTTGGTCCCCTTATGCTCAATAATCTTGGAATAAGAGTTCCTTATTGCAGGTTTATTTATACTCAGAATAACTCCCAGATACTGTAAGATTAGCTGCTTGTACACAGAGCTTCAGGAAAGAAAGGCATGAATAACAGCACCTTTGTTACGGTGTTCTAGACGCAACCTTAGATGAGTTTTAATGACCACTCCAAATTTATCTTGTACTGCTGTTCTTAACAGCATGCAGTATCCAAAAAGATATCCAAAATTGCCTTTTCCAGCTATACAGAGACTGCTACACAGCTGCAAGAATTCTTCTCCTTAATTGAAAACTTAAGCAAGAATGCAACTAATAAGACTGTTTAACAAAGATTGTTAATAGAAATACAAATTTAAATGTGAACAGCGTGCAAAGGGGTTGGAGTTAGCAAGCAAGTTCTTCTAAGAATGCATCGGCTTCCTAGTCAATTATTTCCTTGCCAGACATGAGAATTTCTGTAAACTGTTCCTTTGCTTGAGAAAGAGACCATTGAAGTGAAGTGTACAGGCAAAGAATCTCACTGTCAATAAGATAAACATGCCTGAGCTAAAATATAGTCATTCAAAAGAACTTTTTCCCAGCTAGATCAGAAGTTCCCCTTTGCCCAAGCACCCTCCTTGCAGAGAAGGAACATGCTGCAGAGCAGCAGCTGTCTCCAGCACTGCTCCACATCCAGGACGTTCAGAAATATTGCCCTATTGTTATAGCCCAATTCAGTACAATCCAATATCCAAGAAATAAAGGAAGGAGTATTTTGATACCTTTTTTGCTAAAAGAGTCAGTGGTTTACTTCCCGCTAAATCTGTGAACCAGTTGTGAATTGCACTCTGAGACCGAGCAGTAACCAGCCAGTAGTTGTCTTTGGCATTTACTTGTGGTTTCTTCTTTCCTGTGTCCTGGAAAGTGTTAAGTTTTAGCTTTTCCGCTAATATGCTGCTAAAGTAAGCGCCAATCTGGTGGGGGAAAAAAAGCAAAACATATATGACAACCCAGTAAGCAAGCACCTATTGTACATTAATGCACAAAGATTTCCATCTGAATAGACGTAGTCATCACTCTAGTCCAGGCTATCAATCCAATCAGGTTACACTGTAATTCCCTGCAGCTAGGAGATGGGGATTCATGATATTAAGCATTCGTGCAACACTTCTGCATTATCATTATCGAGGCTGCGGGTCATCAAAACCAAGCCAAAGACGACCAGGCCTCAGAGACATCAGAGATGCAGCTGCCTTTTACGACGGGTCACTGTGAATGCCCAGAGCCACATCGCTCCGACAGATGAGCGTCTCAGATTTAGGCCCCAATTCAGTGTATTCTAAGAGTGTCTCGGAACATTCCTCCCCTTCTACACTGTACTACACAATGAAGTGTGTAAATACACGCTTTACACTTCTATTTACAACAAACTATACTGTCACAAGAACCGCATTCATTGTCTTTCCACAGCAGGCAAAACTTCAAAGATTCAGATAAGCTAGGAAGTGTTCTGACTTCTGTTCAAAACACCTCCGCTACCACTCGATACCTCCAGAATGAAAAGCTTTGTAAGATTTTCTTCCCCAGTACTTTCAATCCCAAAACAGCAGAAAAAAGCCCAATAGAGGTTTTACTTCCCATGTAAGATTATTTACTTTTCAAAATTACTATGACAGAAATTAATTTTTAGGCCTGTCAGCAAGAATAAAATGTTTGATTTTCTAATAAATATATTCATAGTTGGGTAATTTTAAAATCTACGAAAAGCTTTTAGTTCAGTAAACTTAATTTGGTAATTCTACATTAAATCTTCCAAATAACTAAAAGCACTTCATTGTGAATTTCTGTTTTACTTTTCGAACAGTTATGTTCAATAGTCAAAACACAAATAATTAAAATATAAGACAGAAAGTGCCTGCAGGTAGCAATTCTAGAAAACAAAATCAGAGGAACGTAATAGGAAAACCTTTAACACTTCAACAATAGCAACCCTGCCATTTACTTGTACCTCTTCTCCTGCTAAAATAAAAGAGCATCGCTGTCTAAGTAAATTCACATTTTCCAATAAGCTGTAAAAAGTTACATATTTTGAAAGTCAAACAGCAGAAAATTACTTTGTCTGAAAACATTTTTATAAGCTTCTTGATAACATTCTCCTTCAAAACCGTTTCTTCCTGCTTTCCAAACGGGGGTGGGGGGGGGAAGAGAGTATATGAATCTGGACAGATCCCTCAAAGAAATAAGGGATGTTTTTTCTTCTAAAAAGCTATTATTTTTTTGGAGGATAGTAACTAATATTTTAGTGATTTTTATGCTCTTTTCTATCTCACACTTCTTTGACTCCCAAATAAAACCACAGGAGAGCTAAGTTAAATTTCATTAAACAATCCAAGAATATATTTCCAAGAGACCTGGACCACAGTGACCAGTTTCTCCTGGCAGAAAAAAGCCTGATGAAACAGATACAAGACCAAAGCAACTTAAAGATGTGTAAACACTAGGGACTTTCAGGGAAGGAGTCAGTACTGTCTTTGTAAGTGACGCAAATAAAAGAACAGGAGAAAAAATTAATGTCTCTTCTACAATGAAGTGTGCTAGTTACGTTTTGTTCTTGGCATCCATGTTTTCCTCTGAAGACTGGTAACACTAGGTAGCAGAAACACATCTCACAGCTCTGCATTCTTGTATTAGTTCTGTAATTAACTTTAACACGAAGAGTTCCGACCAGAAAGCAAAGCAGTCAAGAACCAAGCACAACCATTGCCAGCTTGGTTCCAATTTCAATGAGTATACTCAGACCAAAAAGCCCTGTCTTACCTTTGAGGCGTTAATGACAATATTTCTAGCAGATCCATGCTCATCTCCAGAGAAGGCAGGTTGATTACTGAAGCCTTGCTTTACATTCACTGCAGTAAGTTCATCCTGCAAAGAGTGTTTTAAGGGCAAAAAATGAAACGACAATTTAAGAAGTCACATCATTCCGAGAAGCATGTTTTTATAAGGAAAATTTATGTATTTGCTAGTATGTCACACTCTACATTCACCTGAACCCTCAGAGCACTTTGCACATTCACGGGATTTCAGTGAAGGGGAACATGACGCCACTCCTACCCTCCAGTCCCCACTAAGTGTTCGCCTTACTACAGACTTCAAGGCCGTACCTCAATAAGGATGCCACTTGTTTTGCTGAAAGAGGATTGCTGCCCATGAGAAGGGTAGCAGGAAACAAGGCCTTGGTAGCCGTCGTAAAACCTGGAGCGCTCCCCAGCACCCAGCCCTAAACCCTACTCATGAAAGTGGTGGCAGTCACCAGCCATCCTGACCAGGGCAGGGAGAGCAGCACATCCTCCTCTCCTCGAGATACACTGGGATCGCTGGAACCAGCTGCATCGCTCCACAACAGCACGCTGCTGCACACCCTTCGTTACCACCAGAACCCTACGCATCCCTTCCCCCAGCACAAAAAAATTCCTGCATCGTTGTTTTTTGAAGTTTAAAATGTTACTATTTCAGTTTGTGGCCTCACAACTACCATTTGAGAATCTCTACTGAAATAAGAAACAGACCATCTCTAGCAAAAACAATTTTAAGTAAACATCTGTCCCTGTTCCCGATTCTTCTGGAGCTACTTTCACAGTGGAAGTATTACTAGTCTCCTACTACACTACCAACACACCTTCATTTTGCTGCCTATCGGTATTTAAGCAGGCTTAGCTGGATCATATTTGCAGCAAGAACATAGAACAGACAGAAGTGGGGTCAGTAGCATTAGGTGCAAACACATACCCGAGCCTTCACAAATGCAGAATATAACTTCCTAAGCAAGCCCCATCCTTCCCTGCCTTCACTCCGTATCTTCACCAAAGTTAATATTCTTCCATGGAGGCTGTGCAGTTTATTCACTTATTCAGGATCACATGCCTGTCAGACTTGGTTTACCTACACCAGATGAATGGGAACTTGGCTTGTTTGGTTTTCTTAATCTCCCTCTGAAGAGAAGGCACAGTTCTCCCCCAACGGATCAGTTACTGGCCACCAAAGGTACTCTACACAAGCTCAAGTGGTCCATGGACCACTGGTAGTGCGTGAGATATTGGAACAATCCCCAAGATGACTGTAAATAACCTATGAAAACAAAGAGCGACTGCGGTGCAACCAAGCAAATAAAATAGGAGAAAATAAAGTTAAGAATGTCATAATTTTACTAGAAGATTTTATTACTAGTTTTGGGCAACGTCTCCCATAAAACAGTGACCCAGAAGCTTCCATTCGGTTTATTCTCTTATGCTTTGCAACGCATTTTGCTTTTCAGTATTTTCATGAAGTTTGGGAGCAAGACAGAAGACAGTAATGTGTTTAGAAGAAATCTGAGCTCTCTAGGGTTTATGAAGTTAGCAAGCCTCATCTGAATTTTAAATGAAATCAACAAGAGGTGCTGGAACACTCCTCCACCCACGCTATCCCCAAGAGAGCCTTGAAAACACAGATAAAGGCAGAGATGAAAACGATCAAGGATATTATAAGCAAATAAATAAAAGGTAAATGGCAAACAGATGGGGATATATGTTACTGCTAGTGCCATATCCAGAGATGACCCCTTTATCTGTTATCTTTAAACTCCTCCTCTTTTGAAAAAAGCTGTCTAGATATCATTATGCTGAAAATAACCAAGAACCGTATGTTGTACTGCTATATCTACCACTACTGCAGGAACAAGCTGCAGATGGACTGACAACACAAACACATCAGTGTTTTGGTTTTGTCTGGCTCAGATTATTAGCTCAGATTTCTCCCTGCCTTCAGCAGTAGTTCAGAAATTTTAAACACAGAACATAGCACAGTTGCATAACCAAACACCAACTAGAAATGAAAAGACATGTCATCTGTGAACACAATGCACAGAGATACCTTTATAAACAAATTAACAATAAAATGGATGTTCACAGGAGCTCTCATTACATCTCACTTAGGCCAGCTCCATTAACAGCTCAGGATTATTTGATTATTTTTTAAGAGCACAGCTGACCCCTAGCAGAGGGGAAAGTTTCCTGGACAAACAGGCAGGAACACCAGCGCAGCTAAGTTGTACAATACTGAACGTACCAGTGCAAGCCCTCTCCTAATGACAGACACAGGAGCACCGCATGCTGCTGACACTAAGTGACGCGCTTTGCGCCGCAACAAGCTGGATCCTCTGGGCTCCTGCAGGGATGTCAAGCTTCCTTTCAAAATGTCAAGCAGGGCCCCAAGCGAGCCCAATCAAGGCTTAAAACCCTTTTGCAATTTTAAATAGCCAAATGAACATTCAGGCCCAAATTGCATTAATTTGCTTCAGAAAGAATTTTAATTGTTTCATGTGGGATATTTAAGACCCACCAATATGTCTGCAGCACTCCGTTTGTGAACACAACAGGTACAGAAGGATATCTTTACAGAAAGAAAACCTGACAAGCTCAGGCCAATGTTCACAGGAGCTGAGCATCGCCAGCTCTGCAAGAAATCAGACCCCAACTTAAGTCTGCATGCGTCGCTTCACTCCATCGCAGCTGTGACTCCTGCAAAGTGTGTTTAGAGGAGGCCACCTGCAGCACCAGCCGGCTGCAGTCAGGGCACTCAAATCTAGACCGAGAACAAATGAACCATTAGGATCAAGCATTGAGGCATTGTTGGGTGTTCTGGACTGTATAATTCCATATTAACTTGTTTTTAATGAATAGGAACGAAGCTCTTTCAACTTAAGCATTCACCTGCTTCCTTATTACTGCAGTTACACTTGCTTACTGCAGCACCAAGCCAGTAAGAGAAAAGCAGAAAGCTAATTATGTATAAAGGTTTTGAAAAACTAGGAACTGGCTAGTTTATTCTGACATCTAAGCTGAGCAAACAGACAATGTATAGAGCTATACCGGCACTATTTGACAGCGAAAACCAAGGAATTTTTGAAAGCCATTCTTTTTCTCCATAGCCTCAAAAGTTTCCTTCAGAAGAGAAATTTAAAAGTTCATATTAAACTCATGAAAGCAACAAAACTGATCTTTTTAACCAGTCATTACTTTTAGATCCTCTCTCATGCTCCATCTTTTGCTTCGAGTCTCTTTCTTACAACAGGTCACCTACTTTCAGCAGCTTCAGCAACCATAGCGTTAGCTTGGAGACCCAAACCCTCTGCAGGAAGGTCCAGGATTTCAACCTGTGGTGTAGCTGCTGCAGCACAAACCTTCCACTCATGCTCAGCTTCCACCACCTTGGGCTTGGTTTGAACAACGGGATCAAAAAATAACTCCCTAAAAGAGACAGTATAAAATACTGTGCCAGTTATAGATTACTAAACAAGCTACATTTCATGATGAAGAGAGGAATAACGATATTTAGAGGAGCATTACCCACTCCGAATCAACGGCTCAGAAGTCACAAACAAGGATTAGCCATACCCAACAGCCAACCACAGGCAGAAGCAACTTTTGCCGGAGACTAGGAAGATGACGTACCGGCCATGTTATAAACAGATACTGAGAGCAAGAAGGAAGATTAGTCTCTTATAACACTGAAGGGCCCAGAAAGAGAGGTCTATTCCCAATAAGGGGGACAATACTGGACAGAAATTTCAACTGCTATACCCATCCTACCGGTGAGAAGGTGGTCTGGGCTACTGGTGATTGTAGACGCTGGAGAACCGAGCCTTGGAAGAGTCAAACCCTGTGCACTATGTGTGGAGAAGACAATGAAATTCCTTCTGTCTGAAGGCTATTTCTCAACACAAAATGATGTCGATTGTGCTTTTTCGTGCTTTGAAACTGAATTCAACTGAAGTTAAAAGCATTACTCATGAGTAAAATTATCAGGACCTGGCCCTGATGATATGGTACATTCAGTAGTTGTATCTTTGGCTTGTAATAAACACAATTTGCATTATATTTTATCCATCTTAGGGAGACTGTAACAATTTAGAGCACAGGAAGTGTTAGAAAAAAAATTGATTCTAATGCCTGCTTTCAGAGGCTCCTGCCAGGGCAGGATTTCCAAACCTACCTTTTGCTCCACCATTAGCTGATTGCACAGAGAAAATATGTGCAAAGCACTGTCCCATGTTCAAAGAAAACACATTACAGAAAGACAAGAAAAGCTAATTCCTCCTAATCTTTCTCTGTTAGAGCAGTATCAGGTGCTAAAACCAGCCCCAGCAGGTAACTGCATTCAAGCAGAAGCTATGTGCTATGCAATTTGAAGACTTCCCTTCCGCCACCCCCTCATTTCTGCAGAGAGCATTTTGCACACAGGGCACACGCCAATCCTCAGGGGCTAAGCGTTACCCCAAGCTTTCCATGAGGGGACCCTGCAAAGGATGCAGATTTCCACCTGGCACTCAGGAGCTGGCTCTGGAACATGAGAGCCCAGGGTCCCTGGAGGTGCTAGCTCCTAGCAGAGAGGGAATTTAGGAAAGCACAGGGCGACCGTCGGCAACACCAGCTTCACCAGACAGCCCATTCCCACCTCTACTAGGACCTGTAACTCCGCATTTGTCTCCTTTTTCAAATGATAGACAGACTTCACCAACCCAAAGCCTGGAACAACACAGGACTGTATCCTGCAAACGCCCCGTGCAACACACGCTAACACCGCCCGTACACACGTGGAATGAAGACTTTCCCCAAGCCACATTTCAATCAATTATGTTATGGCAAATAACAATGAGCCTGTTGCAGTTATTTTCTACTTACTAATGCACCCATGCAACATATTTTAAATATTAACCATCTGGGCACTTGCCACTTCCATTCTTATTGTAACTGGCTGCGTATTTATAAATGTGTCTGCAAGAATCAATCCACCACCTGACTAAAAATATGCAACAGTCCAGAGCTAAAAATTCATCTCCATACATTGTCATAGCTGAGTTCAGATGCAGTTCTGCAAGCCTGGTCATGATCACACATAAAAAATACATGCTAGAGAATATTTCTAGTTATCATAATCATCAAGTTTGTAAGTATGATGAGTAGCGGCATAAGGGCGAAAAGACAAAAAGATGCTAGAGGTCAAAAAATTGAGGTATGTCTCAAAGGATTAGTAATGGACTTGAAGACGCATCTTTTATTGCGTGTTGTCCAAGCTCCTCTCAACCAGCACTGACCAATAGTCACTCTCTGATGAACGCTCTCCAGTCTACATGAACCAGATGATAATGCTTATAAACAACTAAAAAATTACTCTTAATTAGTCTCCTTTCTGGCAGTCTCAACAAGACGACAACAGACCAGGTAGAGAGCAAAGCATGAAGTGTGTGGCATGGCTGCCCTGCTGTACTTGTTTCATTTAACCGGAGCTTATCCTCATCGTCAGCATGGTGACTTCTACGAGTACCAAATTCACTGGGACAGAAGATGGCCAGGAACACCAGAAGAACAGGACATCCCAGACCAACCACGCCAGAGGCAGAAGTATCTGGCGCACACGGCTTCACGTACGAGTCACAACACAGCACGCGAGGCATATCTCAGAGAGACCCGTTGACTTTGCTGAGAGACGTCCCGTTCACAAAACCCTACCAGAGGCTTCTTCCACCCACCTATGGAGGGCTGGCGGCCCAGAAGCAAGACTGGGAAGCCGGGCCGGGGAGAGCCTACAACCAACCCCATGACTTTGCTGGACGTGCCAGCGATGTCACAGTGCCCACCTGAACTACGCGCTCGCCCCCAGCACCGACCGACAGGGGTTGTCTGCGGATATGGTTGTGGCACCTGGGAGCAGGACACCCACAGCCTGATGCAAGAGTACAAGCTACAGCCCCGCTCACCTCCGCCCTGTGTTTTTGGATACACTTCCCAGCCTCCAAAACCCTCCAGCCCTTTCATTCCTCCAACCACGGGTACCTGCTGTCAGGTCAGAAACACGGGTGGGCAGCTCAGCAGGCCCACGCTCACCCCAGCCCGTGCCCCTCAGGGGCCAGGGGTGCTGCTCACGGCAGGTGGCTGCACCCCTCATGGCAGGGGGCTGTACCCCTCACGGGCC